>NC_058497.1:21103329-21405579 GCF_020382885.2 Scatophagus argus | reverse complement strand
TGCCAACACGTTAGATTTGGGCTAAAAGATCTATCATATTTTGAAAATGCATCCATATAAGGAACAATATGCTCACTCAGTCTTGACGTGATTGCTGCCCCGAATGGACGAGTGGTGTTAAAAACAAGCTTTAACGTGATTTTAAATTGACTAGTCTAAGACAACAGAGGGCAATTAATGTAATCTCTCACAAGGCATGGAAAAAATGTAATTACCAGCAGACGCCATTGTCACAGACCGTACTGAACAAAATCCAACAGGTTTAAAAGAAGCTTTTCTTCTCTTTGTAGTTACCCTAGAGACATTTTCATATGCAACCAGGCTGATACACCAGCAGAAGAAATTTTAATTCCCTCATTCATATGCTGTACACACTGTAGCATTCATTTTCCCTTTGTACTTTTGGCCAATTTGAAATATGCAATTGCAGCGAGTCTGCTCAGCTGCAGTCCTCTGTGATCAATCGAGACATTTTTCTCTCTTGTGCACTGAGATGACCTGAAAGTTGATTTTCATCAATAATGCCCATGTGAACAATGCCCTTTATTGATCAACTTCCTTCAAAAGCCATAGTAATGTTTATGTTGTCTTTGTGTGTACTTATGTGACCTTTTCACGCTGAATATGCAGTACTATGCTTACTGCATTTGCTGTGTATTACAGAAGAGTCAGTAGGTTACATATGATTTTAATATAACCGTTGCAGTGCCAGTTTGAAAGTTGTTGGCATGTGGATCTGCAGCATATATTGAGTGTCACTGCCTTCACACACTGAAATGTTACCGAATCTCTTCCAAGAAGCTCCATTAAAGTTTGAACGCAGGCCAAAACTGACAAGTGAGTACGGGAGCAGAGTGTCAGCGTGCTGGTTTGTGAAAAATAAAACCTGCACTAATGATGCTTTCTAGATTATTTCGATTTGGTATGCAACCGTACTCTTTTGAATTATTGATATTTAGAGTACAGATTACATATCGAACATGTTTTTGTACTGACAGAAACATCTCCATCTTTACCAGGTCACCTGCCTTCAGGACTTTTTCGGGGACGATGATATATTCTTCGCTTGCGGCCCTGAGAAGTTCCGCTATCAGGATGACTTCAATTTGGATGAAAGTGGTAAGTGATCTTTCATTTACAGCAGACTTGCCGGATTTTGTGTCATTTGTCCACTGTGACTCAAAACTTTATTAAACCATCCTACTTTGCAGCGTGACTAAACCAAATCTGCCAAATGTGTGGGTTTTGTTGTTGTTGTGCTTCTTGCAAGTTTGTACCCATCAAAAGTGTTTTTTCACAACAAATCTGTGTGTTTAAAATTTAAAGGACAAACTTTTTTGTCAAACATATTGACCATTTCTGGCTGAAAGCCTTCTGGAGTGGTGTTACCTTAAGCTTAAGCACAGTCTTTATGTTTGTTAGTGTCACGAGGAGACAGACTGAAACACAAATTTGCTTCACATGAAAGACGTTGTTACCTTCATTAATTCACTTGATCTAGTTTTGTAACTGTGGTATAACCTGTATGTGCGGGTCAGAACAGAGAGGATGCCATCACTCATAGTTTGTGGATCTTTGGTTTTAGGCAGTTATTAGTCCTTATTAAGAATATTGAACATTGTTTAAACACATCTGCCCAGTATTTGGAAGCTCTTTTTCAATGCCCCTTTTCCCTTTTGTTTTTTAGAAATGTAAAATTATTCTGAAACTTTGTGCAAGAACCTCAAACTTCTCAAAACTGAGTGAAAAATGGGAATAACGTAGCCCACTATTTTTTGAGAAAAATATTGCTCCAGCAGAGGAGACGTTTATGTGTTTTCTTCCTTTATCTATAGAATGCAGGGTGGCAAAGTCTGCATCGTACGGCCGCCTCCCCTCTTTACAGGGTCGCTCCTCCCCAAGAGGAGGCGGGATGTCCCGCAGGAGCAAGTCGCCCTCATCCACTGGTTCAGGTACGTGTGTGTGTGTGTGTGTGAGAGTCTGTCTTGACACAAAGAAACAAAAGCATTGTATCGATCCAAAGCATCACACAGTGTTCTTATACAACTATTCCACCAAAGTGTCCTTCATTATTTCATCATTATGCTAACTGTTTTTTCCATTTCTGCTGTACTGACAGCTAATGGCACTGCAGGCAGTCAGCTGTCCACACCTCGATCTGGAAAGTCACCAAGCCCCTCTCCAACGAGTCCAGCTAGCCTCCGAAGACGACAGGTAATAAAAATTGATGTTCCTGTAAATAAGTTGAGTTCTTAAAATTTTATTTTATCATCATACCACACTGACTTTGTGGAGGAATTTGTTTCATCAATATTTAAAAGTATTCTAGAGAGTAGGATTTAGACAGAGATGTTGTAGATTATTGAGCAAATTTAACAAAATAATATTTGTATGAATCCTCTAGCTGTACATTATTGACTTTGCTGTTTGTTTTGTTGAGCAGTGATGTGACTGGAACACTGGAACACCAAACCTTTTGTCCCCTCTGTCAACACAGGCTGTGTTTGTACACGTATTATGCTAAGCTTTAAGGCTATCTTTTGAATGAAACGTCATCAGTAGCGCAGTAGCACATTTTCACAGTGGTTATCACTGATCTGGAGAGAACAAGCAAGTTGTGAGGCCACACAGCATGGTCAGATCTGGAGCAAAATCTATTTGTCAGTGATTCCATCACTAATTAATCGTAAGGTTGGCTCGGGTTGGTATTGTGGCTGTGGAGGAGGATATCGTTTTCTCTAAATCCCTTTTTCAAACCACATGCCAGCCTTTATGCTGGTGAAAAGGTTAATATAATGTTTCACCACGTTTGATTTGTTTCTATCTAACCTCAAACTGCTTACTTAAGGCTGGCAGAATGAAACCAATAGGCTTTGTGTAAGCTGGCTGTAATCACATTTTTACAAGGTTTGTTTTCTCCAAAGTTTGTGTAAGACAAGCGTCTTTCGTTCTCACTTCATGGCTGTCTCTCCTTTCCAGGGATCTCAGCACAGTGGCTCTTCACTGTCTTTAGCTTCCACCAAGGTTTGCAGCTCAATGGACGAAGGAGATGGGCCTGGCAGCGAAGGTACAGACGTATACGATGGGGAAAAGACTGTTGGCAAGTCACGCAGCCTATATATTATATATCATAGATGTCCTTTTGTTTTACTGCTCAGCTGAGCCAGTGGATGACTACCCCTCAGTCCCTGTCACCATAGCAGAGAGGTACAAAGTTGGCAGAACTTTAGGGGATGGAAACTTTGCTGTGGTCCGAGAGTGTGTGGAGAGATCCAGTGGAAGAGAATACGCTCTTAAGATCATCAGTAAAGATAAATGCAGAGGAAAGGTGAGCCTGTTTGTACGTCAGCTGACTTCAATCATCATGTTTGTTCTAACGGACTATTGAGAAGTTATTTTTGGTATCTATTTTTGGACAGAGTTCTGTTTTTGATGCTCATTCAGTTTCTTAATTTTCTTTGTTGGTCAGCAGATGGTGCTATCTCCTCTGAAACTAACATGTTCTCTTTTTTTCTGTTTCTTGTTTCAATAAAACCATCAAAAGTTGTGTGAATGAGTATCAACATTATTTAAATTTATTTTTCAAGCTGGTTTATTTTAATGTTTTGCTCTGATTGAATTTCCTTTATTACGCAGGAGCACATGATCCAGAGTGAAGTGTCCATCCTTCGACGTGTGAAACACCCCAACATTGTACTTCTAATTGAGGAAATGGACACCCATAGTGAGCTCTATCTTGTGATGGAGCTGGTTAAGGTAATACACACTTGTTAATTGTTACAAAGAAATTTCAAGCTCAAAAATGGTGTAAAAGTTGAATTTTTAGTGCTCATTGTGATGTTTGTTCATAAATACTTTTTGTTGTTATGTTAGTCTCCAAAAATCGATCCCTGTCAGTGAATCAAGTGTTACTGTCAAATCATCAGCCGCATCAGTCATATAACTGGCACTCTATCACACCCCGAATGCTCTTTCTCCAGGGCGGAGATCTCTTTGATGCAATCACCTCCTCTAACAAATACACAGAGCGAGATGCCAGCTGTATGCTGTTCAATCTGGCAAGCGCCATCAAGTACCTGCACAGCCTCAATATTGTCCACAGAGACATAAAACCAGAAAACCTGTTGGTAAGTAAGAATCTGTAAAGGCTGTTCTTTACTGGTGGTGAGTGGAGCAGCCTTGTAAAAGCTTTCAGTGTTCAGTCCTCAAAAGGTCCATGTTCTATGTTAATCCCATCCCATTTCCCATCTCCTTTATATCTGTTCTCCAGTGTTTATACGTACAAGCTTGTGTTTACAAACAACATAAAGACATACAAATCCGTAACTGCATATATGTAAATTATTACATTAAATTACTTGCTGCACAAAATGTTTACCACTATTCAGCTGTAGCTAATCACCTTCGGATTTCAGATTTGATCTACGACCTCTAAAATTTAGCAGAAGATGTCATATCAGAATCAGAATCAGAATCAGAATCAGCTTTATTTGCCAAGTATGTGTGACCATACAAGGAATTTGACTCCGGATTTTTCTCTGTCCTGTGCACCATACAAATACAAAAAAGCAATAATAATAATAAAAAGAAGAATAAAATATTTACAAGAAAAAAAAAAAAAAAAAATATATATATATATATATATATATACATGTAGTGCAAACAGTGGAATGAGGTAGTGCAAACAGTGTGATGGTTCACACAATGGCAGGTGGTTTATGGGGAGATCAGGGAGACAGCCTGGGGGAAGAAACTGTTTTTGTGTCTGGTGGTCTTGGCATACAGAGCTCTGTAACGCCTACCAGAGGGAAGCAGATCAAACAGTTTGTGTGCAGGGTGTGAGGGGTCTGCAGTGATGCTTCCTGCCCGTTTTTTGACCCTGGACTGGTATAAGTCCTGGATGGAGGGCAGGTCGGCCCCGATGATTTTTTCTGCAGACCTGATTGTCCGTTGCAGTCTGTTTCTGTCCTGTTTGGTGGCCGATCCAAACCAGACAGTGATGGAAGTGCAGAGAACAGACTGGACGATGGAGGTGTAGAAGATGGTCAGCAGCTCCTGAGGCAGGTTGAACTTTTTCAGCTGTCGCAGAAAATACAACCTCTGCTGGGCCTTTTTTCTGATTAGGTCTACGTGGGACTTCCACTTGAGATCCCGGGCGATTGTAGTTCCCAGGAACTTAAAGGAGTCCACAGTAGACACTGTGTTGTTGAGAATGGTAAGAGGAGGTACGGTGGGTGGGTTCTTCCTAAAGTCCACTGTCATCTCCACAGTCTTGAGCGGGTTAAGCTCCAGGTTGTTCTGACCACACCAGAGGACCAGCTGGTCTACTTCACGTCTGTAGGCAGCCTCATCACCATCCTTGATGAGGCCAACTACAGTTGTGTCGTCCGCAAACTTAAGTAGTTTTACGGACGGGTCCCCTGAGGAGCAGTCGTTAGTGTATAGGGAGAAGAGCAGCGGGGAAAGAACACACCCCTGGGGGGTGCCAGTACTGATGGTTCTGGTGCTGAAGGTGATGCTCCCCAGCCTCACCTGCTGCCTCCTGTCAGTGAGGAAGTTGTAGATCCACTGAGAGGTGGAGGTCGGCACTGTGAGCTGTGAGAGCTTCTGGCGGAGGATTTCTGGGATGATGGTGTTGAATGCAGAGCTGAAGTCCACAAACAGGATCCTGGCATATGTCCCTGGGGTGTCGAGGTGATGGAGGACGAAGTGCAGTCCCATGTTGACTGCGTCATCCACCGACCGGTTTGCCCGGTAGGCAAACTGCAGGGGGTCAAGCCGGGGGCCTGTGATGAACTTCAGGTGGTTCAGCACCAGCCTCTCAAAGGATTTCATGACCACAGACGTCAGGGCGACGGGTCTGTAGTCATTCAACCCCGTGATGGTGGGTTTTTTGGGGACTGGGATGATGGTGGAACGTTTGAAGCAGGAGGGTACTTCACACAGCTCCAGAGATCTGTTGAAGATCTGGGTGAAGATGGGTGCCAGCTGGTCAGCGCAGATTCTCAGGCAGGAGGGGGACACTCCGTCAGGTCCTGGAGCCTTCCTGGTCTTCTGCCTCTGGAAGAGCCGATGCACCTCCTCCACATTGACCTTCAGTGCTGGTAGGAGGTCTGAGTTGAGGGGGGAGGGTGAGGTGTCAGGTATGGCACAGAGGTTGAGTGTTGTGGATGGGGTGGGAGAAGGGTGTGAAAAACGGCAGTAGAAGCTGTTCAGCTCCTCTGCCAGTCCTTTGTTACCCACAGGGTGGGGGGATGGGCTCCTGTAGTTGGTGATGTCTCTCAGGCCTTTCCACACTGAAGTAGGGTCGTTGGCTGAAAACCTGTTTTCCAGCTTCTCAGAGTAGCACCTCTTTGCAGCTCTGATCTCCCTCGTCAGTGTGTTCCTGGCCTGCTTGTACAGGGCCCTGTCCCCACTTCTGTGGGCCTCCTCCTTAGCCTGGCGCAGCTTCCTGAGTTTATTGGTGAACCATGGTTTGTTGTTGTTGTATGTGCAGAAGGTTTTGGTCTGCACACATGAGTCCTCACAAAAACTGATGTAGGATGTCACAGTGTCGGTCAGTTCATCCAGGTCTGTGGCTGCAGCCTCGAAGACACTCCAGTCAGTGCAGTCAAAGCAGGCCTGTAACTCCAGCTTTGACTCAGCTGTCCATCTCTTAATTGTCCTCACTACAGGCTTTGCTGATTTTAACTTCTGCCTGTAGGTTGGGATGAGATGGACCATGCAGTGGTCAGAGAGTCCCAAAGCAGCACGGGAAACAGAGCGGTAGGAGTCCTTTAGAACAGTATAACAGTGGTCCAGTGTGTTAGCATCCCTGGTGGGACACTTTATCTGTTGTCTGTATTTTGGGAGTTCTTGGCTGAGGTTTGCTCTGTTAAAATCCCCAAGAATGATGAGCAGGGAGTCTGGATGTTTAGCCTCCATGTCTGATACCTGGTCAGCTAGGTGTTGTAACGCCTCCGTTACACATGCCTGAGGTGGAATGTAAACACTGACCAGGATGAACGAGGAGAACTCCCGCGGTGAATAAAATGGTTTACAGTTTATGAATAACGACTCAAGATGAGGACTGCATGATTTCCTTAACACTGTGACATCTTCACACCAACCTTCGTTGACAAAAAAGCACGTTCCGCCTCCCCTCTTCTTTCCAGAGAGCTCCGAGTTGCGGTCCGCACGGAAGAGCCGGAAGCCGGGCAGCTGGAGAGAAGCGTCCGGGATGTGTTCGCTGAGCCAGGTTTCAGTGAAACACAGAGCGGCGGAGTTCCTAAAGTCGGAGTTTTTGGAGATTAAAAGCAGCAGTTCGTCCATTTTGTTTGCCAGGGAGCGAACATTTGCCAGGTGAATAGACGGGAGCGCCGTGCGTAACCCCCGCTGCCTCAGCCTAACGAGTGCTCCTGCGCGCTTCCCCCGACGGCGTCTCCATCTCCGCGTAATTCCATAGAGAGCCGCTGCGCCTCTGACCAAAAACTCCGGAAAACTTCCAGAATTGTGGAAAAGTGGTGGAAAATTGGGTAGAGACGTATCTCTTATGCTCAAGAGTTCTTCTCTGGTGTATTGAAATGAGAAAACTACCGGAAAACTAACAAAAACTACAAAAAAGATAGTCCACAGGGTGGAGAGAAACTCCGAGGCGACCGTCCGCGGCGCCATCTTGATCTTAATAATATTGAACAGTTGATTCAGTTCATTCAGCAAAAGAAAAGCCTGAAATTACAACAAGACGTTTACCTTAAATATCTCAAATAAAGCAAACTTTTGTACCTTCCCCAAACTGTTTTTACCATAATGCAAAAATTTTTCCCCACGGTCTTAATTTTTCAACTCTGTAAGTCATTGTGCTCAGTGTTACTTCATTGTCTGATCACACCAAGCTCATTAAAAATCTCTACCACAGTGATGAATATTAATTGGTGACATTTTTGCTTGTGGTTTCTCCCTTTCCCTCACTGTGTGTGTTACACAGGTGTACGAACACCCCGATGGCAGTAAATCTCTGAAGTTAGGCGACTTTGGCTTGGCTACCGTCGTCAACGGGCCCCTCTATACTGTGTGTGGCACGCCCACCTATGTAGCACCAGAGATTGTTGCTGAGACCGGGTGAGTAAGAAGAGTTACGTCATCTGAGCCATCTGGGATGCGATATTAAAGTAGACACATGACCATAATCCCAGACAGAAACTGCCTCAGTCATTCTGGGAGACTTTTGCTATTTGCAAATGTGCGTGTTCTCTCTGTGATACCTGCTGTCTTCCTTTTCGATGACAGCTATGGCCTCAAGGTGGACATCTGGGCAGCTGGTGTCATCACTTACATACTGCTGTGTGGCTTTCCTCCTTTCCGTGGGTATGTGCTCCTGCGTGAGGAGGTTTACTTCGATAAGCGTGATGTTTTAACCACTTTAAACTGTTGTTGTGATTTGGCGTATAAATAAATTGAATTGAAATTGAATTTAATTTAATCTCTTAGATTTTCTTTAAATCACTCAACGTGTCTATGGGTTGCAGTTACATTATAGGATTTTATGTGAAATTTTGCTTTGGACTTTATAACATATCGTTTTTTTGTTTTTTTGTTGTTTTTTTGTTTCCACAGCAGTGGGGAAGATCAAGAGGCTCTCTTTGAGCAGATTTTGAAGGGCCTGCTTGATTTCCCTGCACCATACTGGGATAATGTGTCTGACACTGCAAAGGTTTGTGTCTGGAAGTGCTCTCCTCATCTGACATTGTCATGATTCATGTGAAACACCAGCATCTGTCTGTGATCTGTTGCTCTGGGATACATACTGGAGACTCATGGTTAACATGTCATATTTCTTTAGGCTCTGATCACTGGGATGCTGCAGGTAGAGGTGGATCAGAGATACACAGCTGTGCAGGTGCTCGGTCACCCATGGGTCAATGTAAGCTGAGCACGTTGAAGTCAGGCCTTTCAGCACAATCACCTGTGTGCATACACGTACTAAAAAAATATGCAGCAGGACACAGCAGGTAGAGATGCTGAAGCTTTTTTCTCTGTATTTTCCAGGATGAAGGTGTGTCAGAGAATGAGCACCAGCTGCCTGTGGCCGGGAAGATCAAGAAGCACTTCAACACGGGGCCCAAGCTCAACAGCACCACAGCAGGAGTATCAGTCATTACAGTAAGCACTGATCTGCAGCCGTCCACACGCTGACACTGCATGTAATTCTGCATCAGTAGATTACATTGTGCTTTGGCAATGACGCTTTGAATGTCATTCAAAATTGAAAACACCTGCAGCTTTGAACTGCAGTGCTCCTTGTATGTAGCTGCTAGCTGAGCGCCCAAAAGCCTTTTCATCTTATTCCTTTGGATGCCATGAAAATGCGTTTATTTCTTAGGTTGAAGCTAACATTGTCTGCCTGCCTTTGAAAAGCAGCAAATTAATCCATTCACCATCCTTCTTCTTTCTTTTTTTTTTTTTTTTTTTGATGATTTGTCAATTAGAAACTTATTTTGCATCAATTCAATCATCTGCTTCTTGCTGCCAGGTCTTCCCGTGTGTGGTGCTCTGGCCTTTCATTCTCCTCTTGTAGATGGACTGTCAGCACTGTTGTTAGGAGATCTAACATAATTGGACTACAAAAACTAGGTTTTGGTAGATATGATTTCGTGAGTAGCTGGAAACCTGAGCTGGATTTGTACAGAAAAATAAATAGCTTATGCTGGAAGTCAGATGCTACTTACTTTTTTACTGCTTGCTGTTGATGTGGGGAAGGAATCGATTGAAGTTGTCCATATTTTTTATATCTGACCGTTTTTATTTGCTTTGCAGGAAAGCCAAGCACTCGGTTTTTAAATAGAAATATATTTCTGACAGTTCAGAGTGTCAGTTGATAGTGACAGGACATTTTTCTGTCAGTTTTTTTCCCTTCTCATCACAGCAGTAATAACAAAAGTTTAGAGCTGTGCGCCTTAATGCTAATCAGGTCAGTAATGCTTTGAGTTCAAGGTGATCCTCTGAGCCGCGCTCGTCTCTCTCTGCTCAGCCGGACCAGGACTTTACCATCCAGAGGTCAGGGTCTTTGGACCACTACCAGCATCCAGGATTGTACTGGATAAGGTATGAAACAGCATAGTGCAAATATGCAGTGCTTCTATGACAAAGTGCTGACAGTCCCCATTTGTCATCCTCACAAGGGCTTGAGCCATTGACCTTAAATGGAGCCCTTTTCATGCCTCGCCCTTACTTACATCATTTGTCCCATCACTTTATCACATTACCTCATCTCACAAGTGCTGTGGCTGTCTCCGCTCGCCTGGTTGTGCACTTTATCTTACTATTCTGTATAGAAAAGTTATGCTGACTGCACTTGAGGGTTCGTTGGACTCACTGAGCAACTAGATTTCGTTTCACAGGCTGAATGCATTTCTGTTTCTTCATAAGAACTGCTATCACGGACATAAAGACTTCATACATCTGACGGTGGCAGACTTTATAGCCTCATTGTCGCTTTTCCTGGTTTTTGTTGAGCACTGCACTAGTATGCTGTGTCACAAGATGAAGTTAAACTTTCTCTGCCACAAGAAGTTAGACTCTCTAAGGGGAACTGTAAACACAGCTTTTCAGGTAGAGCTGCATGCTAACATTGGCTCATTTAACATTTAGCACCAGTTTCTCACTCGGTGGTTGAGTCGAAGCTTTTCCTCATATTCTGTTGTTTTGTGGAGAACCTAACGCTTGCTGCTGTGTCACCCTCCCTCAGACCACGGCACTTGATAAAGAGAAGCAAGTTTTCCGACGAAGACGCCACCAGGATGTGAAGCTCACTCCCCACCTCCCGCACAGTATCGGTGCCAGTGCCTCCCACAGTGCCAACTTCAGCCTCTCCCCCGCAGAGTCTGAGGACTATTCCCCGAGTTCGGCTGACACTGTTCGGTCACCCATCTCTCCATTCTAAACAGCCTTTCCGAGGCCACAACACAAGTGAGAGAGGGTGGGGTGCACAATGGAAAGAGCCAACAGTGGACATTTAGACTGCATACTTCCCTATTATATTTTTCTCTCCAGTCATAACACTTTTAACTGCAAAATGCTATGATAAGATTAAGGGGCCCATTATTGACTGGATCAGAGAATACACCTTAACATCATGCAACAATGTTTGAATATATTTTCCCTTTCTTTCTCAAAAGTCACCAAACTGTTCAAGCCTTATTTCTACACAGCAAGCACTGTTTTATTGTAGTACTCCAATGCCCTCTATTGGCTCATGTTGCATACTGCAGGAAAGATGACCTGCGTCATGAAGCACTTTGCTTTTTAATGGGTAGTGCTTTTGAATACCAAATTACATGATTTCGTGAGGCGATAAGTTCAGTACTCATTACTTATCATAATAAGCTGTTAAACAATAATTCAATACAACATTAACTCTAACAGTCACCTATCTGCTGTACTGTGCAATCTCCAGATTACTTTGCTATGGTACTTAAAATCCTGGTGCATAAACCTTAGACGCACCGAGGAATTAAGAAACTGAAAACACATGCTGCTTTATTGTACCATAAACATTATCTGTACTGAACAGATTTTATTTGTGTTGGACGAATGTTGTCGGTAGCTTGCCTCTTTAAGAGCACTGAAACGGCTAATGTTTGACTGTTGATGGCCCAGCTCAGCTGTGTGCAGGAGGATAATTACTGAAACAACAGTTTTGTCACATGTCTGTGAGTGGTTGTGATTCACTGGTGGTGCAGATGAATGTCAGTGCTGTGTAGTTGGTAGTAAGTGCATGTTTAAAGCCTTGCCTTGGCATCTATGGATTTAAGTGCAATTAGGTGTACTACCCCCTGAGCACAGTATTTTTAAATTTGTCCTTCGCAATGCTGGAATGAGTGATAATGGATCTGTCACTGGTGTTACTGGCAGCCGGCTGACACACTCCTCCATCAAACGGTGACAGCTGGCTCTTGTGACTTTTTTTTTTTTTTTTTTCCTTAATGAAATAAGAAGTAAGTTAAATGTTGGTAAACACAGCAGTGCTTCCAGTAAAATCTGTTATTTATTTGTTTATTCAATCAGCACCTTTTTTTTATTTAAAAAAAAAAATAATAATAATAATCAAACAACATGACGAAGAAGTCCGGCTCAACAGACTGTATGTACTATGTGTCCTCTGACCTCGTCATACATTGGTTCACCAGAGATCACATATTCATAGATGTGAATGTCCTCTTCCCTTCAGAGACTGTAACCTGCATGTGTACTCAAATGCATCCCAAATCAGTTGTTCTGGTCTTCTACTGTCTGATAGACGCCTGTAAGATATGGAACCATTTCCGTCCTACGTGCTGTCATGGTGAGTACAGCTCAGTTAAGACAGACTATAGACAAACCACAGCTGAGTTAAGATTTGTGTGTATTTTAACAGAAATGTAATGTCACACCACTGATTTTGTTGTTAAAGGGCTTTTAAGTTTTTCACTAGAAGGAAGTGACCTGAAAAGCACAAGAAAAGAAAGCTGTGATGGTCACTTTTTGGGAATGTGTTTGCTTTCAAGATTGTCTGTTTTTCCTCGCCAGAAAAACATGTCATGGTTGTACAGTTTGACAAAATGGTACTCAAAGACAATTAGGAATGTCAGTGTTATGTGGAAGCACATGGAGAATGTGAATGCTGTAATATATTCATCCATATTCCATTAATGTAAGGGTGTTATAAACAATCTAAACGAGAACAAAAACTAGTAATCCGCTTCTTTTCAATTCCCGAGAAAATATCCATTGTTATGGTTGGATAGTAAACTTCTTACAATGTGCTCTGCAAAGGAACCAAACCTGGAAATAAAAAAAGGATTTAAGTAATTTTGTGAGTCAGTGACTTAAAACATGAGTCAGAAGGTAAGTGTGTTGGCAAGACTTAGAGTTGACCCACTTTATCTGCAGCTGCAAATTGTGACAGCAGGTGGCAGTATAGCCAAACAACAAGCACAATATCGTCAGTAAAATCCAACCTTCAGTTACACATGCATTTACTGACCTACAGCTATGCATACTTTATAATGGAATTATTATCAATGTATGCATCATTGTTGGGCAGAAAAACACTGACACTAGTACTATATTTTTTGTCAGTTTTACTAAAAACAAAAAAATTAAAGCAGCTGAATTTACAGGTTTCATCTTTGATATAATCACATCAGCTTCAAACATATGCAAAGACAACTGGCAAAACTAAAATGTGTAAATCATAATATCTTGAAATATATTACAGGAAATCAAAATGCACTGCTTAATTCAAACATATAATCGAGAATACGATTTCACAGGAAAGCAAAGTAAACCCAAATGCCTTTAATAGCTCTTAGCATGCAAAACTTCAGCTTTGGGTAGGGTGGCGTCTTGTAGCACCACTAGAAAAATCAGAATGCAAACTCAAAATCTATTTGCATATTTTTGTTCATATGAAATTGTCAGCTCACAGAGACCCCACTTGTCATTTTTGCAATTAAATGCAGTTTTCTTTTCACCAAAAATAGACCATAGTCATTTTTGGAAGACTTTTTTTTTCATCATTAGATTTTTTTTCTTCTTCTTTATAACACAGCTTAAAACCTTCCTCACACCTTTTTCAGCAACCAGGTCATAATATTGCTTACCAATCTCTGGTGTTTAAGCATGAACTGGTGTGGTTGAAAATAGATGAGAAAACATTTGGTGCAAAAGTACTCAAAACTCAAAAACTGTGAGATGCTAATTAATGTTAGCTGTGCCAACAGTTGTATAATGTTTTTAAAATGACATTTCTTTTACAAAGAAAACTTTACCACAAACACCTTTACAGTCATGACAGGCTATCCAACAAATCTGATCTTTAATCTTTTTTGATATGTATTAGGAAGGATTTTATTTATCTGCCATCAATAACCAAAATAGTCCTCAATTTATGGAAACAAACATGGGAAGTATCACCGTTAAACTTTTTTGCTGACATCGTGATCAGAAACAAATATTTCACAAAGGACTAAGCTCACACCGAATTCGACTTTTCTGCCATATAGACAACACAACAAAGTAACAATGAACATTTTGTCTTTTCACGTACACACACACACATTTGACCACTGTTAATAACAATGAGAAAACAATGGCGTGTTTTATCACATGTATTACTAACTAACTAATATCTGAAGTGCAATGAAGACATTTTGAACATCTCCACATGGCTCACATTAATGGAAACGTTGGCGTCATGGTGACTAGTCTAACAGCACTTCGATCTTTATCTCAGCCTTTGGAGGGCAGAAACACTTTACACTGTCCATTTTAACAGGTTAACTCTGTATGTTTTTTCCTAGAAAAGTGTTCCAACTGAGATATGTATCTGCAATACAAATGTTGTAGAAATGTTCCTAACAGAGGATTCATTTTGTTTTGCATTGTCACAGTTTGAAACAGGAACTCAAAAGCTCAGATTAAGTATGTTTTTTTGACTGTGTAATTGTGTTAGGTGTTAAAAGTCTCTCCTCGCACAGAACAACAGACCTGCTTGACTCGGTTAGGGAAATGCATCAGCTGGTGCTCAGGTAAGACATGAAAACCAACAGAGAATGTGTCCAGATTGTTCAGCAACAGGTTTACCTTAGAGGCCAGATGAACACGTGTAAGCACACCTTGTTTTTCACCATTCCAATGTTCTCCAGCCCACTGGATCTTTTCCATGCTCTGCAGATCTTCTGCGACGCAGCTCGATCACTCGTTGTTAGGCGCCTCTCTTAACCCTCCTCACTCGCCTTTTGCTGCGTGGATCTCCTGCTCTCGGTGTCTGCTCAGTATCTGTTTTGATGCTCGTAATGCCACCGGTTGAAATCGATGTTAAATGCCACAATACTGCCAGAGACCATGCCTGTGATCAAAGTCCTGAGGAGCGACAAAACCACGAAATCCCAGTGTCAACAAAGAAATTAGTCAAATGTAGGAAAATTGAAAAAAAAAAATCACAATTAAATTAAAACTACACATTTAATCTTTCTTCAAAAAAATGAATGTATAAGGTGTTCATATTTCAAAGGTGTATTTATATGAACAAGGAACCAACATATGTTCATTGTTAAAGCTTATTTCCATGCATATGAACAAAATGTGCACAGTGGTGAATGAAGCACCGGAGGTCATCAGGGCTGTGACAGTAAATTACTGAGTTCCTCTGACAACTGAAGTAGACCATTGAGCCCCAGTGTCTTTTTCCAAACTCCTTTGCTCTTGTGCTCACGGCCGGCTGGTATGTAGGAAAAGCAGCTGATTTCACAGGGTCGTCTTATATTGCTACACCCCAAGGGCTTAAACACTGAGCGCACAATGAACAGAGCTGAAGCAGAATGCCCCTCTGTAAGTGGTGCTTTAGAGCAGGGCCCACTTGTGATACCTAATGTCAACTTACTGAAGAATGAGACTGTAATTTAATCAAGGGGTTCTTTAAATATTTAATTGAGGTGATTTGTTAAAAAAAAAGAATTAAAAGCAGCCATTTTAGTCTGGGGTGTGATTAACATTGTGATATTTAGTTTACATTAAAACTAAATGAATTATTGACTACTCATCCTTTATCTGCTCACTTTCCGCAGGTTGTGTCACAAAGACGTTGATGCAGGGTTTATTTGTTTAAGAAACAGGCCTGTGTTTTGGGACAGATCGTAAATGCTGAGGGCGATTTCGCCGGTGGCTGTGAAACGCAGCTCTAATGTTCAGACTCTGTAACCTCTGTCGACTGCCAGGGTCACATGATGACGTCAGGCTCATAGCCTCAGAGCAAAAACTGTTGCCTCTGCGCCGCCATCCAGGCACCCTTTGTGACTGCCGACAAATTTTTAAGAACGCAAACGCTGAGGAAAACATGTTGCTGACCTGCCGGCAGACAGTACGCATGTGTGCTTGCTGTTGTCTCTTTATCCAAAATAAGTGCATTCGCAGAAGACACCCGGTAATTTTTTTGTCTCTATGGCAACTGTAGGTTCTATCTAAAGGGAAAGGCTGGTGGATTTTCCGCTAACTAAAACGCACAGTGACAACCATGAAACACAAGGCTTTTTACTCCGGCCTACACATACAGTACTGAAGATGTGGAAACGCACACAAACATAAAGGGATTTGCCAGGCGAGCCCACATAGGCATGAAAACGACACAAGCCCACACAATGATTCTGTAAAGCCACGCAGTCTCATTCTTATCATGCAATAAAATATGCAAATCACTTGAATATGACCTGCAGTTTGTTTTACTTCAAGGCCTAAAAAATTTTTTGTCTATAACTTCTTGGTGAGTGGCAGAGATTAACTACAGGAATCAATAAGGGATAGTTTCTATTTCCTCGATTCACCTCATCAGAGGACCACATTAAAACTGTGAATGTACATGTATATGATGAGTAGGAGACAGTTCATTAAGATGGCTTTCTGTATAAATTATCTCTTCTGCCATACAACTTCCCGCTCTGACCTTTGATCATGTGACAGGTCCATGGCGCGGATACCAGCATCACAACCAGGGTAGATGTAGAGCTGTCTGAAGTCACAGGCCTGCCACACCTCCACCACACCGTTATCCCCGCCCGTGACCAGGTTGTGGCCATCACTGCTCAGAAGAATAGTCTACAGGGAAGGAGCAGAGCAGTTCCACCCATCACTCTCCAGCTTAACTTTTATAGTGCCTTTTAGGGAAAGTTGTCTTGTTGCAGCATGTAGAAGATGTCACTGAGAGATGGTTATGTACACAAAATAGGTGATACGGTATGAAAATGACAAGCAGCAGTGCTATGCACTTAAAGCTGAGTACAAACTTAAGACGGATTATTGTATTAATATAATTAATATTTTATATACTGTTATTTATAGCCTAAAATCTGACAGGGGTAACTTAAATGTCACCTGTAGGGAATGTTTTGGACTACCGGTACATACTATGATTCAGACTCTGTAAGGTCCATAGCGTATTGGTCAAATTGGTGTGTTCGCTGAATCTCTTGCTGGCCCTTTTAACAACACTATAACACTTTTTGTTTGTTTATATCATCCTGTAGTATATTACCATAACCTTAACCGAATGGAACACTAACAGTCCTGGAATGTACAGTATTTTACCAAAAATTACACCAAATTATTACTACTAGCATTTGAATAAAAACTTATGAACCATTTCAATCTTTTAAAGCATAACATGCAGCAATTTCCTACAAAATAAAAAACAAAGTATAGACTAACATTTTTTCCTCTGATTCACTGCTTCGTTCAGCTAACCGCTCTGTTCATTCACTTTCTAGCTCGTTCACCACCGCTCTCTCTCTCTCTCACCCGACTAATGAGCTGTGCACGAGGGGCCAAATTTGTATTGTGTGTCTGCAATTATTACATTATGCCTTTAAGTATTTAAGACTTCAGATGAACAAAGATGCAAGCCACATCTCTCGCTGCTGGGAAAGCATGTGTCAGCTCACCCTGGTGGAATCATTGACCTCCATCTGTGCCAGCAGTTTTCCATTAATGCTGAAGTTGCAGAAGCGGCCTCTTTCGTAGTAGATGATGCAGTGGCCCTCACTGGACACTGACATGAGCCGTGGGCGCTGATAGTGGTCAGGTCCTTCCAGAGCTCGTAGGAGGTCCCCTGTGATGGTGTGGACCAGACATGGACCCTCTGCAGAAGCGGGGGATACACAGACAAACACTGCGTGAACAAACTGCTGATGTAAAAGGAATTATCCATAATAGATAATCAGATAATATAATTTAAAGATCACTACTGAGCATGCTCAGAGATAGCTTCCTGGATAAACAGTTTTCCATGAGGTGACTACATGTTGTTTAGCTGGGAACACATGCAGGTCTTGCGTGTTGAACTGATACCTGTCTGTCTGATAACCTCCAGTGTTCATGCCAATAATCCAGCTCACAGCATGAATGTCCCTGACCTCCTCTTTTCAATCTGATGACAACGACGTGGAGGTGAACCAAGAAGGTATACTGACCTTTGGCTCCACTGATCACCAGGCCCAGCTCTGCGCAGACTGACACACACACAACTTCCTGGTCATGACCCGTCAGAACTGCTCGCGGGGCTGGGTAGTCACCTAAAAGACATACACAATATTGTAAAACACATGACTTGCTTTATTTGGTTGTTATCTATGTATTGTCAGACTCTAAGAACCTTTAGCATACTGACCGCTAATCTAAATTTGCCAGTCAATATGCTGCATTTGTGAATCTGGATTTCTGTGCAACATTCTACATAACCACTAGCACACATTCATCTTGCAATAAAATCATATAAACACAAACACACTGATTGTGATGCACATCTGCTAGCAGGGAGGTCCCTTTGAATTGTCATGTAAATGCAGGGATGCCCACTGAAGGCAGCCGAGCCACTTGATTTCATCCCGTGTGTCACATGATTGATGATGGCCAGGGGAGAGGTTAGTGAGGGGAGTTTCACGGCAACTGGAGCCGACCGCGAGCGGCGCTCCTTCTGAAATGCACTGATCACCAGTACTGAGTAAGCCCTAATCATGTCCCTGAATACTCTTTGTGTCTTTCAGAGAGCTGAACCCACTGAATCCATCACTAAATTATTGTAATTTATTTATAGATCTGTATGTGACAACAAACAAAGAAATGAAAACAAAATGCAGTCTAAAAAAGTCCAACATTTACATTTACGAGGCCAGGCGTAGTTAGGAATTCTGTAAAACTGAAAAAATAATGCTTGCTGCAATGAAAATTCTATTTATTTCAATCAAAATTGTATTTATTTTAATCAATACATTAATTATTATTTCTAACTATCTAAATAAAATAATTCTACTAAGAATTTGCGTTGGCCCTTAGTATTCACCATCTTTCAACCTGCAACTGGAAAACTATTGCCACTGAATACATGGCTGTTGTCCAGCCAATTCAGTCAAAGTTTCTCTATCCACCTTGATGACAGTTAAGTCCTGATAGATGATGTGGACATGTGTCAGACTCTCCTCCTCTCTTATCCCAGCCTCCTCCTCCTCCTCCAGCTCGGCATATCGTCTCTGCATCTGTAACGGTCCAGTCAGTGAGCTGGACTGTGATCGATGCAGCACAGTCCCTTAGAGACCAGGACCTGAACAGGGCTGTCAGTCCCCAGCACCCACCGTTGAGGGGGGCTGAATAGGACAAGTGTCAGAAAAAGCCTCCAGGGGGAAAAAGGGACCTGGTGCAGCTCACCTACCCGACAAAAGATTCAATCAGCCTGCACTGCATACCCCCACCCTCTCCGAGCCCTTGGGACGAGCCAAAGTCAGCCACCACAATTACCCGGTGCAAATATCCCCTTGCACGGGAGTGAGGGGCTGAGTCTGAGAGGCAGGGCCATGATTGAGCTTGAAGTTATTTTAATTATTACACATTTAAGACACATGCACCTTTTGGGGTGCGGGTGAAATCAATTTCTTGGTCACGCCACATCTGCAGGATGAGGGAGCGGTGATCCAGAGGGCTGCTGCTCCCACATTCACACAACCTTGAACCGGCATTATAGAAAATATAATAGGCATGAAATCACCAGGATGAGCCTTGCGAAATGAATAAGCCAGAAAGTATGAGAATAAACAGGACTTCAAGTGTAAAGATACGAAAAGGCGGTAGTGGTTTATCCCTCAGGGTCCTTGCAAATGCCTGCTATCCATATTTGAACACGACTGATATCAGCTGTGCTCAGAGATTTGTACAGTTCCGTGTCAAACAAACACTATGCAAAGTTTTTAGAAGAGTTCTGAATCATTTTCCTCCACTGGGTCCATGGTCTCCCAGTTCCCACACCTCTAGTGCTCTGCATTCTTGAACCAAGTTAGATTATTATCTGCTATTATCCAATGTGCTTCTGACATCCTCATATGTTGATAAGAGAATAGAAACTATTTGATTGAGTAAAAACACATCCTGTCTTTTGCTTCCAGAGATGAGCTATGTGGCTTCTTTCCCCTTTGTCCGTTGAAGATGCATCGTAAGCCCTAGTAGCGTGAATATCAGGGGAATACTGTTTTCCTGCTGCAGTAACACAAGTGCTATTGCCCCTTGCTAATTGGAGGCAACCAAGCTGAAATTCTTAATTAACTGTTGGAGCCTCAGTGAAGTTAATTAGGGAACACACACACAACAAATCCAGAGCTACCAGAATCTGTGTCATTTGGAGACAAGATCTTCTACTAACACACACACACACGCACATCCAGAAATAAAGCAAAAACAAAAGTCTCTTCCTCATCTTCAATGTTTCTGTTCCACACCATATATGGCCCTCCTCACTTGTACTGCAATGCCTGCTTCGCCTCCGCTCTGATGGATTGTTTTGAACACAGACAATCAGTGAGAATGAGCAACTAAATGAGCTGAGCAGCAGAAATCACACACTGGGGTCTACCATTTTGAATGCCAAGACATCTGGAGTCCTCTACTTGAAAGCAGCACAGCTCAATGCAGTGGGTCACACTAATATATCACAGCTACAGTGCAGATAAATTATCTTCTTCCTTTCTCTCCATATTATTTGATTTCTTGAGAAGAATGCCTTTTTTTCCAGTGTTGATCAAAGACTTCCTGTAGACTATCACTTTTTTTTAAATACTAGCAATGAACTCATGCACCTTTCTAAACTTTTACAGACAAGTACATATGATTGAAATACTGAAAAATCTAAGTTTCCGGGAAATTTGTCCAGATGGTGATGCTGTGTGTTACTCACTGTTATTGGGGTTGTCACCAATAATATGGTGTCGTCCACTCCAGTACCACAGCAGAAGTGTTGCATCCCTGGACCCAGAGACGATGTAGCAGTCGCCGCCGATGTAAGACTCTGATCTGGCCAGACATGTCACCACGTCCCAGTGCCCAAAAACTATCTGGGTCAGCTTGCCTAAAAGAAATGGTTAACAGACATGTTTTTTGTATTCAAAGTTCCTGAAATGCAGCATAAAACTACTGCCAGTTGTGTTTTCAAAGCACCGGTGGCAGCAGAAAAGAAAAAAAATTCCAGTTAAACCAGTAGTTCCCAGCCGTTTTTGGCTTGTGACCCGTCATCACAGATTATTGCCTTAGTAGGGACAGGAGTGGGTTGCACTCTCGATTTATTATATGTGAAAGAATTTTAGAGGCCAGGAGAGGTGAAAGTATTTCACGAGATAAAAGAAAAATTAACAGAACTGATATTTTTTCTTATCCTTCCAATCCTCATGTGACTCTTAAAATTAATCTTGGAGCCTCTTGGGGCAGTCATGGCCTCCACCATGACTTGGAACCAATGTCTTAAATGGCACTTATCAAGGCTACAGCGATAATCAT
Organism: Scatophagus argus; assembly: GCF_020382885.2. Classification (NCBI taxonomy): domain Eukaryota; kingdom Metazoa; phylum Chordata; class Actinopteri; family Scatophagidae; genus Scatophagus; species Scatophagus argus. The sequence goes on along the minus strand of NC_058497.1, from coordinate 21,384,255 downwards.
TTATATATTTAAAGACGTGTGTTGCCAACATTATCATCTTGCTCCCATTAAATGAATTTCAACAGAAAGAAAATTAGCGAAAACATAACATTGGGTTGCAGTGTATTACAGTATAGTCATCCATTTTTCTACAGGGCTTGTCAGGAGACAGCAGAGACAATGCTGTATTATTCTCATCATATCGCTGAGTCCTCCACACATCAGTGCACACCTCTATAGGAAATAGAGTTTACACTGCAACCTACCTGTCTCGGAGGAGTACACACGAAAGCTCTTGTCCCAGAAGCCACACACCAGTATGTAGCGGTTGTCAGCTGTCACCACGAAACAGTGTGAGGTGATTTGGATGCTCTGGTCCACTAGGTCTGTGATCTGACGCTTGTTGCTTCCAGTATTGTTGGCTGTAAAAAAAAAAGAGAAAGGGAAAACAGAAGACTCGTCAATACCTGAGGTTATAACGAGCGATTTTTAAGTTATCAAGACACTTACAGCCACAACAGATACAAAAGTCAGTGTTCTGTTTTTTTTGTATTTTCCATTCAAAACGAGCAAAAACAAGAAAACTTACTCACCGACCAGAGAATCCATCTCTATGGGCAGGTGATGGGCCTGCTCCAAAGAGTAGCCTGGTGCTCCCCGGAGACCTGGATTCAGGCAGGGATACATAAGGAAATGAATCATTTTTCTAACGTCTTCACATATACATTCTTATGTACACACACACCTGTTCCTTTTTTAGAGCCAAAGTTAATTTGGAGTCTCTTCCAGGAGATGGAGGTATTGGAGGTCCATCAGTGAGATTTCCATCTGCCTTACTGGGTTTTCTTTTTTCTATTTTCTTTTTTTTTTTTTGGAAATGTCAAACTGAATGGAGTCATTTTATCGATGCAATCTGTGTCCGGAGCCAAGTTTTGAAACAGCAACATGTCTGAAAATGTGGAGGCCTTATTATCATCATTATTCCGAAAAGCCAAAGCACATTTCCCTCCTCTCAGACAGGATGGCAAGGGTGCTGCAGCTGTGTTCATTAGTGTGGGAGCAGCCAGAGCAGCCACACAGTGTGGACTCTTTGGTCCTGAGCTTGGTGTGTTTCTACAGTGACACATGTGGACGTGTGAGGAGAATGTGGTGCAGTTGCGGCCTAATTTCCGAGTAACCATTGCTTTGGCCCTCTGACCCTGAGGTGAGGCTGATTCTCAGGGAGGGGCTCTGTGGGTAATGTTGTTCGCACATGTCTGAAAAGGAACATGTGGAAACACTCATGGTCATCTTACCTAGGAGGTGCTCGCCTCTCACACAGCCAGCTGCCTACAACTCTATTATGAACAGTGGGCAGGTTTGTGTGTGACGGTGATGAAGTGATTTTACAGGGCAACTGCTGTGGTAGGTACCACATGTGGAGCAGCACAATTGTTTTCACAAGGGCAAATGTGTATGTTTGAACACATCATCTGCCATGTGCGCGTTGAGCTGCACTCACCAACAGTGTTGTGCCATCGGTTGACAGCAAAAAGGCGGCTGCAGGTGACAGTGACAACAGCAGGTACGGTAAGATGGGGCAGGGTATTGGCGGCTACGTGAGTTACTGGCGAATTGGATGGAAACTTCAATACCATGATGACATCCTGCTGCATCTGGTCCTTGAACATGAGAGGACTCTGTGGAAGGAAACACTGTTGAGTAGAAGAGAGAAAAGACAAAGTGTGGGGAAGGATGGAGGGATGTGATGGTTGGGGAGGAGGAGGAGTACAAGGAAAGAGGCGCAGAAAGAGGAAGGAGCAAGAAGAAGATGAAAAGAGGAGGTATGAAAGGATGGGAGAAAAGAATGGAAAGAGGCAATTAGTGTGGAGGTTGGAGGAAAAACTAGGTTCAGACACAGAGGAGAGCTTCATGCACTGCCCCCTCTGGACAGTGCAGTCAGACAAGGTGACTGGTCAGACAAGGGTAAGACATGAAAAACAGGGATGAAGTAGGCTGTACACATGGGATGGTGCATACATGATACAAATGTATCAGAAAGATTCAATTTGGTCCATATAGAAGAAGCATTAAAAGAGACTGCATCATTTTTAAACATGTGCCTATTTTATCACTGTGAAATCCAGCTTTTGCAACCCTGAGGTAAACTACATGTACAGCAAGAGTAAACAGCAATGGAGGACAGAGCAATCCTACCAATTTCAGCTCACATCCCTAATTTTAGAGACTTTGGACAGAAGCGGGCAGAAGTCAGTGAAAAAAAGTCTCATCTGCTGCAAAAAGTAGAAAATTAAAATAAAGGGCCTCACAAAGATCCTGGTAGGGAGAGAGAAACAGAGAGCCACGTGGAGATAATGAGGGCTAGGTAGGCTATTACACGGATTAGACAGGAATGAGCAGCTTACAGCAAGAAAAAGGGAGCTACCGGGCCAGCATGGAGCACTCTTTCCTTTACCCCCATGCTGTTAGAGGGAAGTTACAGCTATAAAACAGTTCAGAAAACTAATGCTAAAAATGTGTTATATTGTGGGTCTGTGACCTATATGAGGTAAGCCCGCTAAAATATTTATCTATCACAAGAGAGGATCAGAGGAAATATACAGATACGAAAAATAAGGGAACATCTATCTTATTCTTGCTCCTACCTACAAACACAGGCGCACACACACACACACACACACATATGCACACAATCTAGGGCTGCACAGGTCCACAAACCCTCTCTCACACACACACACCATCACCATCAGAGGTGCAGGGAATTTTCCCAACTTGCTCGGTGCTCTCACCAGGTGCATGGCGGAGCTGCGTGGAGGATGTGGCTCAATAAGCAACTGAGATGGCGTCTGTCCAAAGCTCTGGATCTGTGCCTCTGTGGCCTGCGGGGAGAAAGAGAGGGGAGAAGGGGAGAGAGGGAGAGAGCGAGCGAGAGAGAGAGAGAGAGAGAGAGAGAGAGAGAGAGAGAGAGAGGCTGTCACAATCAATATGCATCAAAGTGATGGGTCAATGCGTTACTTGACAATGCAAGCAAATCCTAACTCAGCCGTGCCTCTGAGAAAGGGGGGGAAGCAAAGGGAAAGGGGAGCACTCCCAATTCGCCTGGGTGCCCCTTCCCCCCTCTCTGCAGAGTCATCCAAGTGTTAGTATGGAAGAGACAAGCCTTTTCCTATTAACATGCTTCAGTTAACCATTCCCATTTCCAGGCGCAGGGGCCCCCGCTGCATAAATGTTAACCTGGAGTGACATCCAGCTAGGACTGCAGCAGGCCGGCCTGCTTTTAGATGTTATTGTGCTTGAAACAAAGGAAGAAAGCATGTCTATGCACACACATACGCATGAAACAGAGGCACAAAATCACACAAGCAGACCAGGGCAATTTGGCAGAGGGTACCTTGATGAAGAATGATTTATGGGGTATGAACTGCGAGTCCGGATGCTTGTGACTAATGACTTAAAACAGCACAAGTTTCGTCTTGAGTAGAGGAAAAAAAAAAACAACATGACAGAAGACTATTTTATTATGATTAGAAAACAAATTCCATTTACATAGGCAAAAGATCTCTTTTTGCCTCCAGTGGGAGAGGGTAAAAAAAAAAAAAAAAAAACAAGGAGTAAGAGCTACTGAGTTTGACTGAAAGTGGGGCACTCCACACAGGGAGTGATTGATGTGACTGGAGCCACTTCCACCATCAGAGGGGAGCTTGTAGACGTCCGTCAATGCCACTGTGCACAATGGAACATACATCGCTCAGCCTTTCGCCCGCCCTTCTGACTGCCTGGGTGACTGGCCCTCATTTTCCTACGCCTGTACACACCACTCACTATCAAAAGGACCTATTGGGTAACACATGCCACAGAGGGAGATGTGGCACGGGAAGTTTGGAGGTGATACTGAATTAGGACAGGCCACCTGCAAGCCAAACAGTCGCCCCCAACACTCAATGGTCACATCCGATCTTCCACAGCACCAAAAAAGGCCCTGTCCACACGACTGAGCGCCGTTGCACAGCAGTGAAAGTTTCATGTGAGTCGCTGTGCACATTTGGCAACCATTAAGTGTTGGTCGGTGTTTCTTTACAATGCAGTCCGTCAAGTAATAAGCAACTGACATTATGGCTATTTAAGGTTAGGTTTGGGGTGAGGGTCACAATGTCTGCTCAAATAAAGGAATTCTATACAAAGATCAGGAAGGCTGACAGGGCCATGTGGAAAACATCATCATATTTCTTGTGATGATTATATTACCAGGGAAACTGGGCTGCTGCATGTCCCATTTTGGTAGTCTTAGACAACCTTGACGCCCAACAATTATTTCCAGAGCGCATGGACGAGGAATTTTCTGTATGTGTTTGTGTTTTTGCGTGTGTCAGGGGAAGGGGAGTCTGACTTGTTGAAGGTTAACTCAAGAACGTGTTCCTCCACAAGATGATCAAAACATGTCAATATCTCTCAGGTGCTTCAACAGTAATCCTCTCTGAGGTATGTCAGAAACTTATCTCTATCTCAGTCTGAGATGGAGAGCACTTAACAGGCAGTTCATTAGTCACTTCAGGCTCTGCTTTTTAGCTGATAAGCGACACTTATTGCCAAAGCAATCTGGATGATCTCACCTCCCAGCAACAACTGCCTTGCTTGGGTGAGCACCTAACATCCATCATAACGCACCATGTCTGTCTGATTTTGTTCACATCTGATTTTGGTGTGAGCTAAAGGCTTGAGAGGTGAGGGGCTGCAGCCTGGTCCCTGAACTAGTGACAGAGAGACTCTGTGGAGGACGATCCCCTAACAGCATCCTCCAGTGCACTCATGCAATGCGGCAACACAACAGCTCTGTCAGACAGAATGCAAACACGGCCTTGCAGTGACCCGCTAAACAGCGTGGGATCATGCCGAGTCACGACACTTGAGATCAGTGTCGGCTGCTACAAATATGAAGTTGCTACACCTTTCACCTTTTGACAGATTGGTATAACGGAAACAAATTGCTTTCATTAAGTAATTTTGGCTTTTAAATAGTATAAACAGACTATAAAAACTGAACAGAAAGGAAACCATACAGGCACACAAAAATACACATAAACAAACAATTAATGTAATTGTGGGTCAACTGTGTTACTTTCACATGTGACCGCTCTGCTGCCCATTCTTTACATGTCAAGGGAAATTTGTTTAAGGTAAGCTTATCTGGACTTATTTTAATCCTACTAACAAAGAATTACCCTGAGGGTTTCTTCTTGAGTGACAGCTTGGGAGTTAACGTGTGCACTACTGTATGTGGGAGCAGACATGTCTTAAACAAGGTGCCCACATGTAAGTGACTGTCTTTAATGCAGCTACCATCAACAACAATGCACTCTGGATCCTATATGTGACACACATGAAGGTAGTTTCTTACCATTAAGGTCAAGCATTCAAACACTCGTGTTCCATCCCTATTCGATTATCAAGGTGAAATCAATTTGAAGTACATCAGCTGCTTCAAAGCCCTTCACCGCCTAGCCGCAGCACACTTTGTTGTCTTTGTCGATTCAGAGTGGGCGGGAGTGGCAGTGGCAGCTGAGGAGGAATAGAGTCCCACTGATGAATAATTTGTCTGTTTACTTCTGAGTGACACAGCGGGGTCTGAATCAAGGGGTTGCTGTCATGTTTTTCCATAAGAGAAGGCTGTCAGGAGGAGCATCACGGAGAGGGACTGCTGTTCCGGCAGTGTGCCCAGTAGAGCTGTCACTGCGCCCTCAACCAGCGGCCCGGTGGCATGTCAGAAGGTGCCATCATTTCCATCTGACACACGGACGGAAATTATCTCTCATGACCTCTAATTTCTTGACATTTCAAATGCCTTAATTGTTGTGACTAATGCCAGATCTGCAGTTTCACCTGTCAGGGGGAGAATGAATCAATACCCTGGAGTCAATCGTTACATTTCAGCAGGTCTTAGCAAGACATTCATTGGGCATTTTTCCATGCTCCACCTCACTGACTCAGATTGGCAGCTCACAGACTGGCCTGTGTGGAACAGGAGGAGTGGTAAACAATAATAGGAAATATGGAGTGATAAATCCCACACACTTATCAGAATGTCACTGTAGACTATGCAAGAAATTGTTCAATTTGAATCATTTCACAGCAGAGCATCAGAGCACAGTTAAACGGTTGAATTTAAATCAGTCTGGAGAAATACTAAAATTATAATACTGGACAAATATATTTTTTATTTCCTAGTCAACTTTTTCTTCATAGTTGCAGTGGGCTGTTGCAAAATTCCAATTACTGTATTTTAAAATAACTGTATAACAGACATAACGTATTTTCAGGCTACTGCCAGGTTTTGGTTTATGGGTTTATGTACAAGGTTATACAGGGAGAGGATGAATCCATCTGGAATGAGAGACATGACTGAAGGTATGAAGGCTTGTCTTAATTAGTGCTCATCATTTCAACATTAGATCAGCTGCAATTACCTGATCCAATTTCTCTCTCCTGCACAAATACATTCACATGTCACAATAGCATCGACTGGGCACAATTAGGTAGTCTGAGTAGCAGGCTTCCTAATGTGCACCTAACTAACAGTACTGTCATCTCTCAGGGTAACAGTCAGGTGTAAGACAGCTAAAAACCCCTTTGCCTGATGCATTAAAAAAAGCCATCACCGAAACCTTTCTCAAAATGATGAAAACCGAATCTTTCACAATATGGTTTGGTAATTAGATCGCCCAAATCTTCTGCAGGTGATTTGCATAGTGGTCACTTGATAAATAAAGGCGCCCCTGGAAGTGACAGTATATAAATGACTTGTTTTGCAGACAGCAGATGGTGGATATCACAGGGAGAGACAAGCTCACACTGGAAAGAACCACAATGCATGCCAGCTGCTGCAGTCTCTGGTCCCCTTTCCCCTCTACGCAATTAAGCTATTCACGAGTAGTATGGCTGAGCTAATAGATATTCAATTAATTAGTTAAGAACAAGAGGATTCACTCCCTCATCTATTGACTGAGTGACCTCTTGTTGATTGATCAAAGGGCACAAGCAGATTCATTGATCTGACTAAGGGAAGGAAAATTACAGTACATTCAGCACCTGGAAGAAACAACAGAAAATGATGTTAGGATGGATCTGTGAATAATGTGGACAGATATTAAAAGATTACTGTTTATCTGAGAGAGAGAGAGAGAGAGAGAGAGAGAGAGAGAGAGAGGGAGAGAGAGAGAGAGAGAGAGAGAGGAAATTAATAACTCAGGTCATCACAAAATGACACTAATCTCAAGACAGACTTGATGAGTCAGCCGCTCTGCCCCATTCTCTCACGGCTTACATTTGCATGAAGCAATAATTGATTGACAGATGCATGATATGAATGTTCCCGGAGCTCCAGCACATGCCAGGACAAATAGAGGAGTAAGCTGTGTGCCTGTGATGAATACGAAGGGTAGAAGGCAGTTTTGTCTCTGTGCCAAACTGTGCATGTGCCTTACCTCTCTGAGCGAAGGGTCAGTGATACTGTCCAGCTTGGCGGAGCCCTCGTAAGTCAGGTGGTGAAAGACATTGAGGGCACGCACCGCCTCTGGGCCTCGCTGCTTGTAGCCGAAAATAAGGTCAATCCACTGATGCAGCTGACATGACACAAACTCGCTTTCCAGGGCCTGTCAGAGGAGTACAGGGCAAGTAGAGGTGGGAGGCAAACCAGTAGCACAAAATACATGGGCCAAAACACAAATTGTACTTCACACACAACACTGCACACACCAAAACACAGTGTATGTTACTGTACACAGATGATCCGCCAGGGGTTTACTTAATATCAGACATCACAAACTAATTAAGAATAATTCAAGTGAAACTAACGTGCATGAAATAAAATAAAGTATTTAGTCTGTTTTACTGCACATAAACATTACAGAGGAATAACTAACAGCTCACTCAGGCCGAACCTCTAATATCACATTTCTCTGTCCACTCAAAATATAGACTGGCTATCTTTGCATGGAGACAAAGAAATCGGTTCAATACTAACAGGGATCCAATTTACTGTAAAGCTGTCTGCAGGAGCAAAACTGATAAATCATTTGGGAGAGTGAAAAATGAGACTTGATTTCTTGTGGGAGTGTTACTGAGATATTTAGGAGAAGATTTAGGGTGGATAATTGTTATAAATATACCTATGGAGGCTATGCAGTGGGAGTTTGATGCATCGTTCCAAAACACGGTACAATATAATTCCCATGCATGCTGGTGTAAGGCTTTGCAAGAGGAATTTACACTCCTCCCCTCGCGTCAGGAATAACAGCCATTACCAACAAAGCCTGCTCGAGCACACAGAGGCAGAGTTTGCCACAGGGCATATCACTACAATTGAAAGTGGCACATGCAAAGATGGGAAGTGGGGGGAAGTGGGGGGAAGTGGGAGGAAGAGGGAGGGAGGGAGGGAGAAAGAGAAGGAGGGAAGGAAAAAAGGAAGAGTGAGACAGAGGGGGAGGAAGGGAGGGAGAGATTCACTGACAGAAATGAAATAATAGAGGAAGCAAGAGTGTGGGCTAGAGAAGGAGCAGAACAAAAGAAAGACAAAAAAAATGGAGGCAGAAGGCTATGATTTTCTGGGCATGTGAATACGCTGGTCTGCGAGAGTAACAATGCAAGGCAACATCACACATGTATCCTTCAACAGTGAGAAAATATCCATTGTAATCCTTTTGTCATCCTTTCTCCTTGTTTAGGAGATGCAGACATGCCCATAACAACTCCCCCCCCACACCACACACACACACACTCATACACACTCACACTCTGCTGGTACACAATCCTGATAGAGCTCGACCAGGCAGCGTGGGTAGAGCACAGGGAAAGGTCACCTCCATGACACCAGACCAGCTCTGTCACTCCAGCTGAAAAGGTCAAATGTGTTCCCAGAGCCTCTTTCTACCTTTGGTCCAAAAACACATCAGCCCCCAAACTCGGAATACATAACATGTATGAAACTTTGTGTATTCCTAGCTGCATTATTGTATTTTCTCCAGTTTTAAGGATGAACCTCTCACTAAGTCCAAATTGGAAAATGTAGGCGTATCATTGAGGATTTTCTTCACTCTACAATGAGGCTGTAAATGTAGCCATTAAATTCTGTTAGACAAACAGAGAAAATCACGTTGTCCTATAAAGTAATTTTTTTCAACATGGCATGAGAAGTGTTTCTCTTCACATGTGAAATATCGCTTTCTAATATTAATCTTAACATAAATTCAAACATAACAGAAACTGCATTCCTTAATAATAACTGCATTCAAATATCGGCATGCTGTGTACAGTATACTAACACTGTGGTACAGCATTTCTGGGTACTGAAGATACCATTTTCAAAATAATTAAAATCTGTCCAAATTACAAGTCACCAAACAATGTGACTTTAGTTTAATGTCAGGCTTTCCTAAAAGCAACATGTTCACATGAATTGGTGCTGTTGTAAGTACATGCACTTCCCATTCATCATGTAGTTTTTGTATGAAAGTTTTGCGTTGTCTTTCATTAGGTTTAGTGGGGAGGAGCGATGTTGACTTTCTGCAGTAAGTGATTCCAGATTAAAGGGAGAACAGAGTTTATCTGACGGCCAGAGACGGGTTGGAGCTCCATTTCTGTCTCCGCGCTGCACCCGAAACCTGCTGGGATTTGCGGACCACATGTTGATAGGCTGTCTGTATTAAACGTGCGCACACACACACACACACAGAAGTTCACAGACGAGCAGACGTAAAGGGCCCCGCCAAAGTGATGAGGCCCAGCATTCGAGAAGGTAACACTATCGGGGGAAACTCGATAGAACTCAGTCTTGTCCTTTAGTGACACCACTGGGGTCAGAGGTACAGTGTAAGTATTGAGCGGTGCACTTTATTAGATGCTTCATGCATAAGACAGGGAGACACAGATGTACGGGAAGGTTACGGGGAAGAGCAGGAAAAGAATTCTGCTGTGAGAAAAAGGCAGAAAGGCTACATGTAAAAAATTCATTTTAAAAAGTATATAATGTATATTACATAATACAGTTATAGTAACTAATTATAGTAACGTTTCACTATGATACTACACTATTTACATGTTGTGTATTTTAAGTAGTATTTACTCTAACCTTTTATCTTTTAAATTTGGTACAAAACAGATTAAAAAAAAAATTAAAAAAAGAAGCAAAAATTAAATGGAATTTATGTTTTAATACTGCCTGAAGTATGTGCAACATTTTATCTAAGAAATTAGATACACAGGTACAGTTTTGACCAAAGTAATTATACCATTACTATTTTGAATCTGACACATGCCAAAACCTTACCATCCTGTTGATCCTAACAAAGTCTTCAGGTTTCTTGGCCCAGGCTGGCAAGTCCACATCACAAACCATGGTCCGGTCCTCCCTCATTCCCAGATGGTAGCTGTTGCTGTTGACAAACATCTCCGGGAGGTAGTAGAACTCAGGAACCAGTTCCTGCGTGTTAAAGGAAGAGAGATGTTGATAACTTACAGCTTACTAACAAGACAACGTCTAACGCCTCAGTTTTCACCGTATAATCGTCCAACAATTCAACAACAATTCAAGTGCAAGAAATCACATATGTGAAGACAAAGCCACAAAAAACAGAGGAAAAAAAGACTCTGTATCCCACTGAGATGAAGTGAGAATTCAAGGGGAAAGGTAAGACAAACAAACTAAACAGCAGGCCATGAGAAGGCGGTGAGAGGTGCTAGTCCAGTTATTCCAGGCAGAGGTGTTAGGTGTGTTAAATGAAACTGGAACTGAGCTGGGCTTTTCCTCCCTGGTCTCTGGGCTCTTGTGATGAGGTCAGGACCTCGCAGTAGAGCGGAAGTCAGCATGGTGGAGGAGCCCCCTGCATAAAGCCCAGTGTGATTCCATACGTTGGAGAAGAGAACAAATATTTACCCGAGTTTTGAGACAAGACCATTCCTAAAGGCATTTTTCTGTGTTGAAACCACATTAGTAATTTTACATTTTTTAAGCTGTTAAGTACACATCACACACTACGTTTATGGATACATTGTGAATATTAACTTGCATAAAGCCACTACAGTGAACATTTTGCAGCCTTTATTTTTTGCCACAGTCACATACTTTAGACTTTAGAAACTCTCACAAAATCAGTTTTTGCTAATTATTTATCTTCTTGGTTGGTGTCTCCAAAACAGAGATTGTGCAAAGCTCTTTAGCAGCCAGTGCTGAAATTTGGATCCATCCTTAAAATCAAGAGCATTTGTACAGAGAACACTTTCTCTCTCTTTCAGTTTCGACTGCATTAACGTTTAATGAAAATTTAACTTTGCCCAAAAAATAACAATAATAAAGGACATGATATTTAATGATGAACCTTATCACAAAAGTTAAGGTTTACATTCAGGCTTAACTTTCAAAGTACTCTGAAATTCAATGGTGACATCCATGGATTTCATGTCTTCAGTCTAGAAATTGTGGCTTTAGATTGGTAAAGGGTTCAAAATGCAAATCTGTCCACCTGGTTTATTGGGAAATTCTTTAAGAAAAGGTATTTGCAAAATAAGTGACTGTATGTATATTTTGTGTGATTGTAAAGTGCTCTGATCTCTTACTCTCCTGATAATACGGCTAAGAAAAAAGGAGTGAGTAAAGCATGTACACAATGAGGCACATGCACATGAGGAATGTAGATCCTCTGCTCCGTCCTCATTAGAAAACACACACACACACACACACACGCACAAGGCAAGTTAAATGCTGTTGTCTGTCTCTTAAATTAAGATTATAAAGGAGGGTGCAAGACAGTATTTTAACTCCTTGTGTCAGGCTTGTTTTATGAATGCAGTGTTTGTCAGATTCAGTGGTACTATCGAGCTTTATATTGCCTGTGGGATACATAACCTGCAGAGCCTTTAGGCCCCCATAAATCAGAGGGTTTTGAGAGAGCGAGTTAGCATGACAACGTACAGGCCAATAACATCGCTGGTCTGCTGTTGGTCACATTTCACCCTCTGCACACGACAGGGGAAGGGAGTAAAGTAGCCTTTCCTCTCTGTTTTCCTCTGTCTCCCCACATACACACAACCGCACTTTCCCTCCACTTTTTCGTTCGTAAACTTCCTGCCGTAACTCACCGCCAAGCCGTTAAAACTGCCAGCTCTGTTTTCAAGCCACCCTCCCATGGCAGCCATTAATTCTGCAACAGCATCGTAATGGGCTAACAAGTCAATCACACAAGCCTCCATTGCTTTACACTGTGTCACCTTAATGACATGTTCGTCAAAATCTGTCACCAGTGGAGTGCTGCTGGATTCCTTCAGACAGCATGGTGGCAGGTTGTGCGAGAGGGAGGGTATGTGCATGTGCCCATGTCTCTCAAGAAAAGTTTCCTTCTCTGTGCCCACCGTGGCTTTGCCAGCTTAACATAAGCGTGTGCGCACAGAAATAAATGAGAGGCATGGATGCACAGTAATGATGGGGCAGTCGGGGAAGTGAGGGGCTTGGCCGGCGCAGGATTGTTTCCATCTGACTTGCTCTTTTAGGAGGTCATCCTCATCAGGGGTTCAGCTTCACTCAGTCTTGTCGTCATTACTGCTGGATGAGGCCGGGGTTAATGAAGGAGAGACCCTGGTAAAAACAAGATGCCTTTTAATCAGAGGCCCGATGGCCCTGCTCGGTGTATTGGGCCGAAGCTGACCGTAACCCCAGACTTTCCTTTCAGTCTCAGTCGCTACATGGTGTCTGTGCATGCCGCCTGTGCATGCCGTCTGGTTTGTCGGTGTGTTTGGCTGTCTTTCTCTTGGCGCGCATAGGATTTTATTAAACAATGCTCCATTTACACATAAATGAAATAAAATACTCATAAAAATTAAAAGGGAGATTGTTATGAGAAGGATCAGAGCAAAGGTGAATAAACTAATCAGTCACAGTGACACTGCCTCATACAGCAGCTTATCCATATTGCGCCAACAGTAAACCAAACAAGCTCTTGCATAATATTTTCCTGCTTCTAATACATTATGAAATAGTGTTAGTAATCCAGCATTGTCCTCCACAGTACAATGCCTCTCCTAATAGATCAGTAGCCATCTTATGTGTGTAAAAATGAATGCATGCAGACATACAAGTAGTTGAAAGTAGGCTGTATTTGTTAACAGGGTGGCGTTTGACTATTCAGCTGTTCGCTGGCTTGCAGCTTTCTGCCTCTGCCTCGCATAGATTGTTGGCTGCTCTCCCCCAGATCCTGGCGAGTAAAAGCCCTGTCCGTACATAAAAGACTACATTTTAAATAGCTTTTGTCATTAATGCTTTATTAATTGCCCGGGGCAACACTACCCAATGCAGGGTGTGCTAGAAATGTATGACACTTTGAGGTCAGTGCGTATTCCTGCTGCGTGCGATGCAGTGGGCAAAATGGAGGCGAATCAGCAGGGTTCAGCGTTTTCGGTATCTGCTCTGTGGATTTGCAGACTGAGGGAGGGCTTTGTCTTTCTCTCAGGCACAAGCCTTTGTTCAAACTTATGAGTGCTTGCATGCACAGACACAAGATTAGTCTACCTCCGAGATAGTTTGTTTTCTGCATGAGATAATTTGAACGTGCATTTATAAGTGCTTAGTGTATTCCTACACACTATGAGTCTTCGCTGTTTGGATGACACATTTATAATTAATGGTATATATTTTTGAAGTGGTGTTGAAGCACACTGACTGGGGAAGAGAATATGGAATGAGAGGCTTGGTATGGTTATATTGCCAATTACATATAAAGTATAGTTGAATTCCGCTGGAAGATATGTAGTGTAACACACAAAGGACCATAACGCCAGCTTAAAGACAATATGTCTCAAGGAAATATATAGATAATAGACAAGGTATCTAGTTCCAGACCTCTGGGTGCACATAAAAAAAAAAAACATTGGTTACTGTTTACATACTGTTTTCTTTTGTTGTGATTCTCACCTTTACATCCGAAGTGTCCCTCTGACAGTTTCGCCAGGAGCGGGCAATACCTGAAAAGGTGCGGTCAGGGTGGTCGAATTTGTTGTTACTGGCACAAAGGAAGAATGTGGTGAAGGGTTCCTGCAGAGAAAGCAAATTAGACATAAACAAAAATCAAAGATCTCCCTCGCAAATGTGAAGCCATCGTTTTTTTTTCATCCTCTTGATCTGCATTTTCTGTTGCAACCTTAATAATGAACATAATGAAAGTCTCAGTGCTGTTTTGAATTTATTGGATTACCACACAAAATACATGTGAATAGTCTGAATAACCTGTATTATTTCATTGTTATTTTCTGCAGCAGACTAAGGGATTTCTCTTGAGATCATTCATTCACTGTATACAAGCCTTGGGGAGAATTAATTAGTGTTCTTCCTGAGTACAGTAAGCCATAATGATAATTGGCTCAAATTTGGTTTTCTAAGCCTGAGATGGCGACCATTGCTGGTTGGGGCGGATGGATCACTCACCAGAGGAAGAAAGGGATTGTGGGAACAAACCCACAGAGGCTAATCTAACTGCTGTCAAGGGAGCTCCCTCAGTTCATCAGCCCCTTTCTACTAATGATGGGGGAGGAGAACTACACTACCAACTCCTCATAAAGCTGTTTCAAATTAATAAGCTGACTTCAAAATCAAACGTGTACCAACTCAGAGAAGCTGTGCTGGTTATAAGGGTCTGTTTTGTAGGAAACAGATTGGTAGAGAGTGCGTGTGGTTCCTCTTTCTCTGCCAGAGTAAATGAGGACAGTGCTCAGTAACCTTGATGGACACGTCTCCGGCGCTCACTGGGTAGCCTGAAACACATAAACCTGTCACAGCAGCCTCTGTAAATCATTACCCAGCCACTCTTTATTTAGTTCACATATGCCGGTTTACTGGCCTGTGAAATGTGTTTTCTGAGCACCATTGGTCTAACCCGGGCCCAATCAAATTGAGACGTTGAGCCGTTGCCTGTGCAGCAGCCGACAGACCTCAAAGTAACAGCATCATCAAGTCTGACAAGTGACAATCAACTAATGTAGACTCTGAAATGAAAAGCTGTCTGACGATGTGAGTTTCACTTCATTCCTATTCAGATGCTTGACTAATTCGGGGATTTTGAACACAGTACAATAATGGGTGTGAAGGTGGGTGAGGGAGTGATTTTACTCACTATTCTGACAAGCCAGTGCAATGTGGAGGCAGCTGTGGAGTAGTGGGAGTTGTAATGACAAGGTGGTGTCTGGTCGTCCTCCCAAGTCTCATAGCGTTCAGCGTAAAATGCTGCGCGCTTCGGATTCAGGGCACCAATAGGCTGGAAAAAAAGATAAGGAAGTAAGAGACTCAGTTCTTGCAACAAAATAATTTGTTCCTTATTTACCTGTGCAAGCAACACAAAGGTTCTCCCCTCAAAGTAATCGTAAAGAAATTGTACAAGTTTCCTGTTGCACGCTTTGTAAGTTAAGTCAAACTTCATTTGATCATTTTGATGCATCTGGTTGTTCCATTCTGATATCTGAATTGACTTTGCAAGTTTTACAAAATAGCCAATATGAGGTTAAGGGAAGCCTAAAAGTTGCATTCTAGTCATTTTTCTTGCTGTCCCTTAGCTGCTCTGAGTTTGGATCTGCTTCACAGAGCAGCAGAAAGTCTATAGATCTGCGGAGAATATTCCACACGTGTCTTGGCAGCATATTTAACAATATAGTTAAAGACAAGTCCATGAAAGGATTTATAGACAAGCTCAAGTATTTTAAGATCTATATTACGCGTAACTGTAAGCCAGTGTGAGTGCGTCACAGAAGTGATATGAGCACTTTTGTTCAAACTCACGGCTGCAGTGATACTTATTTGAGACCATAACCAACAACAAAGCTACAGTATATCTACTTTGATTCACAGGTAAAAATCTTTTGTTGGGTGCACAATGTAAATTACCTGCTGTCCTACATCTTGTGTTGGCAAAGCACAAGGAACAGGAAAACATAATTAAATACAATTAACAGAGATAGACTTGCAGAGTCTTAGTAGCTCCCCATTAGACTACATGTGGTGAGGCTGGGGTGGGGGAGTTCGGGGCAGACAAGGAGCTTTACTCTGGGATTTGTCTGTCAGACCCCATTATTCTCATGAACCCAAAAAAGTTCCTGTTGCGCTGTCTTCTGTCTGAAATTTACAGGGGTATGGAGGCATGGGTGAGCAGGATGGCGCACTGAGGATGGAGGGAGCAGATATGAGCGTCTCCTGCTAAATGTTGTGGCTAATCCATGCGGTTAACCCTGGCTGACCTGATTTACACCCAGCGCACCCACAGAGCCAAACACTTTACTCAGCACTGCTACTCCCATTTGTGTTCAGAGCCCTTCTGTGCTACTGTTGATTGTGTTACCAGGTCTCAACAATATAGTATCGGAATCTAATCATTTATAATACCATAAGATATGATTTTAAAACTCCCAATAAGTAGAGTTGGATTAACATCAGTTTTTCAGGTTCTGAAAAAACTGAACATAATTGGACAGCATGTAAGCTGACAAATTGCATCTCCCCACAACAAAATTTGTCACAGAAAATTAAGGTGACAGTTTCCTGTTATACAAAGTACAAGAAAACATATTTCTATCAGCTATAAACCAGCTTTTCTCTAGTAAACAGCAAAGCCGAATCGAATTCTGAAACTAACCACATGAGCAATAAATGCTGTGTGAAGACTGAAAATGCCAGAAATAAAAAAAAATAATAAAAAAACTTTCTTTTTTCTGTTCTGCATTTGAAAAAAAAAAGCTGCTTTATTATTGTGAGGATAAAAAAAAAATAACATCACTGCTGTATTTATTGGACATCCATCCAATTATTTCATCGTTAGGCCAAAGCTTGGACAGCATGGTTCATTATTTAACCGCACCCTCAGTAATAATTTCACTTTTGTACTGACACCATCACTGGGTTTTTGCCCTTTGGCGGTGGTTTCATTTTTATGTGTTCTTAAGGCAACAAAATTACTCCCATTAAACATACATTTAGTGGTGAATAAATTGCTTTCTCTGCCTTTTCGATCACCCCATCCAATATAAGAGCCTCGCAGGCGTATTGGCAGTCAATTTTAATATACTCAGTAACACTGAATCGGTTACAGAGGGGGAAGGGGGACTGCTAATGTAATCAATGGCAGCTTTTCCACCTGAAAGCTGCAGCTCAGAGGTCAGAAGAAATAAAATAAAAACCCACAATTCTAAAGTAAGACTGAGAACGATGCCCAAAAAATGATGCCACTAACATTATTAAAATTACCTTCTTATTCTTTTGGCCGGGCACACTTTGTATGCAACCTCAGTGCGTCAGACAGACTTTCTTGGTCACTTTGATAATTACGGTCTGGTCATATCCATGTATAGCATAGCACACACACATGCCTGAAGCTCTATGTCAAAATTAAATGAGGCTAGCTTTTTTTTTTCTGGGTTCTTCCTTAAAATTTAATGCAGGCCACATCAGTGTTAGCACAATTGAATAGACTGAAGGAGAAGTTTATTGAGATCTGCGTAGATTTATGGGGTGATAATAGCCTTGCATGGGACGTCTTGGCCCAGCTGGATCAGGGTGCGAGCCACAAGACGTCTCGCACTACGTAAAAACGTTGCTAGTGTAACTAATTCGTGTTAGAGTTGTATGAAAGATACAGGTGTCCTGACAGAGGTAGAAAAATAAGGAATAAGAACATGAGCAATAAGTAACAACTCAAAGGAGCTCACAAAATGTTTTTTAAATATTTTACTTTCCCATTTTAATATCATGGTGCCAGAAGAAGCCAGAAAACAAACTAAGTGATGTTATATAAGCCAAGAATATGTGATATGAAAAACAGATTTTTGTTTAAAGGGATGTTAAAAGTTAACATTACATTTCTTGAACTTCTGGTACATGCAAAAAGTACGTTTCGACTCCAGTCCGCTACTACCAAACTCTTCCTGAGGTTAAACTAACACAAACGTATCTTTAACGAAGCACTAATTTACAGGGAAGGGATCCAAAGACGTTTTTGCTGACAGGTTATTTCCCATTCGTTCCTCTATCGGCCACTACATAAATGAAGCAAAAATATTTTCACATTGTTCTCGAGTTGCCCAGATGTATAAGCATGAATATGCTAAGACACCTCCATGACTTGCAGTGTGGTGCAGAAGTAAGAATGCTTTTCTATAAAACTTGTGTGGTTGGTGAGCTAAGATAATTATACCGACAGCATGGCAAAGCTTTCATTATTTCACCCACATCACCGAAGAAGTTACTCTTTGTCACAGGTTGCTGTCATCTCAAAAGGAATTTGCACCAGGCACACCACTGAACACTGCTCAGACTGGGATTGTTACACAGCAAATAAGCAGCAAACACACTGAGCTGTAAAAAATAACAACAAAATATAGTAAAGACTCACCAAAGCTGACAAATGTCCAAATTGCTCTTTATCAGGCCACGAATACAGTGGCACTGATGAAAATAATAAAGCAAATTTGACATATATTTACAGGTGCATAGCCAGACATACACAGATGGGTGGGTGATGAATTAAATTAAGGAATCAACATGAATAAATGTAAGCACAAAGAAAATCAAAGCAGTTTTGGTGGCTTGTCGTTCCCAAGTTGTATATAAACAGGAGGCTGTAAACCCAAGAGTTTATTCGTTGGTGAGTTTGTTGTATTCCTCCAAAGTCAACATTAGTGGTGCCAATTGTTAGACTTAACAAACAAATAAGGACGTCCCAAATGTGTCACAGAATGAAGACAGTGTTTGACATCAAAACAGACACTGTTTCCAGAGCAAGTTTGCCAAGACAAACATGCCATGCTTCTCTCAGCTGCAGGTACAGGAAAGTTTGGCATAAATTAAAAACCTATTTCCAGGTTAGTCCAAATCCTGTCCACACAGTCCAGGTGTGCTGCCTTGGCCATAAAAAAAAAACACTCCATATACGATGAATTTGGTATAGATAGAACAAGTTTTGCTTTGATGATGACAGGACAGCCAAAACTGAGGAGAATTTCTGATTGATTAGCTGTTGAATGGGAAATAAACAGAATTACCAGTCAGCAGTCAAGTTGCAATCTGTGTCTGTCCAGACTCACAATATATGTAGTAAAAACTTTGAAGGAATGTAATAAAAGTTAAGTATAACTCTTGGTGAAATGGAGGTTATCATTATATTGACACGTATGATTCCAGTGAATCATTTCCAGTGAGGAACATGCTGTCTGTATTTTGAGACAGTTTTATTTAATAGAAGAGCACATGGGGCTGTCAGAGAGCTTTGTCACATGGTGCAACAACAATCACCTGAAGCTTAATATCAGCAGAACCACTGAGCTTGTGGTTGACCACTGCTGTTTGTTTATTAGTGAGTATTTTTGCTGAGAGAGCTAAAAAATGCTTGGTCAATAAAGCCAATTCTACACAAAGAAGCTACATGTTCTAAAACAGGGATGCTTCACAAACATCTTCAGCCCCGCAGATATCAGTGTGGCTTCAAGGTGGGCACGCAACATTAGCGTCAGCAATTCAGTATCCAACTGTTCTTGACTTATGGTGTTAAATAATGGCCAGAGATGTGTTTTTGCAGAACATTATGATGTCTCAGTGAAGTTAACCTTTTGACCTTTTGGATATAAAATGCCATCACTTCATAATTTTACACTACTACATATTTGTCTGATTAACACTGTGTATGAGTTGTAGGTTTATGGCCAAAAATGTGAGGTCACAGTGACGTTGATGTTGATGTTTGATCACCAAAATCTAATCAGCTCTTCCTTTAGTCAAAGTGGACATTTGTTTCAGATTTGAAGAAATTCTCTCAGTGTTCTTGACAAACCACATTCACAAGAATGGGACAGACATACAAACAAAGATAACCTGAAAACTAATGCCTCTGTTTCGCCAGCATGGAGACATAACAAAAATCCATTTATGATAAGATAGCATACGAACTTCAGTGGTCCTTCAGCGGCTTTATTCCCCTCACAGTCACATTTGTTGTTAAGCCCAAATCAAGCTTTTCTTACCTCTGATCAACACAGAATAATCACCTCTTCCGGTTCCCTGCATTGCCTACCATACTGATCATAGATATCAGACAATAAAAACAACTGATTCAGACAGTTTCATACCTCCTCCTATCCGAATTAATTTCTTGTATAACACCTGACCCAGTGAAATGCATCAACACAACTAAACAAAGTGTGATCAAACTTAGATTTGGCTTCAGATTCAATCAGGATCATATCTGGTGTTGCACTCCAAAGATGCAGGAAATTAACATGGAACGAGTGAACAGAGTGCTTCCATTTGTTTGGTTATATCTGAGATGCACCATGTTTCAAAAAAAATTACGTTAAGGGTATGTTGCTATGGTCGCAGTCACTTTTGCTTACCTCATCACAGGCAGGGCTGCACGCAGTACCAGTCTAATGCAATCAAGTTGCTCAAGCTCAAGATAAAGCAGATGTGCTCTCAAAGAGACTGAATGGAGTGGAAGTGAGAGGGAAGAAGGCTCCATTGTGGTTAAAAAAAAAAAGTGTGGAAGGAGTCTTAACAGTCGCCAAGCCTATCCTCGTTACTCAGATTATTTCTCCTAAAGATCCTCCAGGATCCGCTTCGAGAAGGAAACAGATTAAAACAGGTTCCCCTGTCTGAGCACAGCTCATTCATAAATATGCTTACAGTGCCAAATCAACCTTATCAGCATTATATTAGTCATTTTAAGTTGGGTGAAAATGTATGTAAACAACAGAGAGTGTCACTTTCTGGTGTTGCTTGTCTGTTGAAATGATATTTTACCAAGGACACATCTAATAAATTTTAGTCAGCGGATCAGGAAGCACAGTGTTAAACCACATGAACTTTTCTCTCCTTGTTGGGCAATTAAATGCATTTTCATCACATCATTTAACAACTATGAGAAAGATTAGCTTCCGCCTATCTATCACCCACATGTCAATCTATCAAGGAATAATCATTAGAACCTAATGAAACACCTCAGTGCATGACTGTATCTGACATCCAAATATGCAGAACTCTGGCCTGAGGCAAAGTAGTGCAGTGTTCAATCCACTGTTCACAGCTGACTGAATGCCCAACCAGCAGGTAATTGTAGGTGTGTGCAGTAGGTTTGTGAGGAAAGCATTAGTCAGAGCAGCACTGAACTCCTACAGTTTAAACAATGCTGTCAATCAAGTGCCAATCACCTGTAATTGACAAACAGGTCTCATGTCTTCCATCTGTGGGAAAGAAAGCCTCCTAAATTGTGCAACAGCATCGTGCTTTAGTTTATAGTGTGTAATTTATCCAGCATATTGACCTAAGAGTAATGTTATGACAATTTATCTTCATAATGCTACAATCACAATATTAAATGAGGTGATTAGTTATTATTAAATTGCAGAAACAAAAATAAACATACAAATTAGAGCAGAAAACGAGTAAGAAAGTAAGAAAGATTTATGTAGTAACCGCTGGGGTTACATATTGAACCACGATACTTTCTACTGGGACTGACAGTTCATTTTAAACTATTTTATGCAGGCAAGGTTGTCAAAGTGAAGTGAGAAAAGGATTTTGAAAAGTTAAAGACATGTCCCTCAAGAATTGGTATCATAATGGTATTGGTGCTGAAACATGGGCACTTCAACAAAAAATGAGAAATGATACCAAGCCTTAGTTACCACACACATAGCCTGCGTGATACACAGCCACACCCAACCCACCCAGCCCTAATATCCAGTGAGCGAGCCTCTAGAGACTGTGCTACTACCTCTGATCCATAATTGAACATAAGGGCAGACCAAGCTGAGAGAAGTGCGGGGCCCTCTGTCTCTCCCTGCTACACGAGCTGTGAACTTTTGGAGGTAAGAGCCCCGGGGTTCCAAGGACAACTGTCAGGAGACACGGGCTGTGAACTCATGCTAATGAAGGCAGCTAAGCCCTGTAAACAGCATGGGAGGATGTCACTGGAATACATTACAATACATAACTGTCTCCCCAGGGCAGGAGGGCTGCACAAAGCTCTGCCCTGATCGCCCCTCAGCCCCCCCACCACAACACACACACACACACACCGTGGCTCTCTCAGCCCACCTGGATATCCCCACAGGCCGGAGCAGCCAAAAGAAGACAAGTGCTGAGATGACGGTGGCAAGACACACAAGCGAGCTGAAATATGAAGTGTTCCAAAGCAGTGGGAGCTCATTTTTCAAATTCATAACATTCTATCAAACTTCTCCATTATTCTTTTGTGAAGTCTTTCACGGTGACTTCCTTTTTTTTTCACTTCAGAGTTCTCCTCCTCTCCCACTACAAACCACAGCACACACATGCCTTGAAAGACTGAAAATTGATACAAACTGTTGAGAACTGAGGCTCTTAGTCAGAATGTCGGCACTTTGAGGGAAACAAGGGGGAACAAGGGAGCGATAAAGTGTGCAAGAGAGAGAGAGAGAGAGAGAGAGAGAGAGAGAGAGAGAGAGAGAGAGAGAGAGAGAGAGAAAGCCGAGACAGGAATGTGACTGTTTTCAGGTCAGTGAGCTGCAGTGTGCATGTGCAAAAGAGAGACAGAGAAAGAGAAAGAGAAGGGGGTGGTGAAACCAGGCCATAGTTTGTGGTATAGCAATCTGCTGCCTTTTCCCTCTTCAGCCAAAGACAGAGCAGGCATAATGGTGAACTTCATCTCCCAGGGTTGCTGGGCTTTAGTGTCATTGTGTCTGAGCTCTTGTGATTTGGCAACATTAGCAGGACTCTCACTGTTGCACAGCTTGATGTGTTTTTGACCTGCCATATTCAGAGGGTCTTTCACTGCAACACTCTGCTAACGATATGTTCATTAACCCTGATAACTCAAATAACTAAATGGCAATGTCTTATTAATAAAATCACAAAATTCTAGTTACGACAATATCCAACTCAAACAAGAAACAAGTTGAGAACACAACATATTATTATTAACATTACGGACATCAGCTGACATGGTGAATCCTTCAGCAAGCAGTTGTGTATTTGCACATCCAACACATAGCCACATTAGTATTTATTTGGAGCAGCATATTTGGCCACTTGGGAAAGTAAATCCAATATTCACTTTTTGCCCTCTTTTGCTCTCCACCATGTCCTGTATAAGTATATTGCTCCTAATACTGCTCCTACTGTGTTCACCAGCTAGTCACCAACTTTGTCTGGCATTTGGTTCTGGGCTGCTGGACTGCTGCCTTAGAAAACATTGCTAAAAGAGCAGTGGGAGCAAACCAAAACAAAAAAAGTTAAGCATGGGAAAACCAAAACAGTGAGCTGAAAGATACTACAAACCTCCGTCAAGCTGAGGGGAACTGCAGAGTCGGGTGATAATTCCCTGTGAGTGATCCCTTTCACTTACAAGCAGGCATGCGATCCTTTGTTTATATAAAAATATTATAGCGGCTTTAACAATGTGATCATGGTTGCAACTACGTGGCCCTGGACCACCCTGAGGTCATCAGGGTGCACATGATTTCATAGCTATTAAATACGATATTCTTTTATAATCTGGACCTTAATAAGGAAATCCCCTGCCATCAGGGCCAGCTGCCCCCTGCCTCCACCTGCCCACCCCACCCCTCTATCACACGGAGATGTGCATAGCCAAGTGGCTTTGGTACCTTTGAGAGGTCTCTGAAGTTCCCTGGCAAGGTCAGGTCCAACTCCTCTGAGTCGTAGTTGGTGAGGACCCAAGGAAAGACCGGGTACTGGTTCAGGTCATTGTATGTCCTCCCTAGACATGCAGAGCAGGCAGAAATCTGTGAGTGATGAAGGGCTGGAAGGAAACAGAGGGGGCTGAAAGCAGGGCAGGGTACACTTGAGGCTTCAGTTACTTTGGGGGATCAGCGTGCAACATTCCAACAAGACCCCGATCTCAGAGCCCTCAATCAGACTCACTTCCTGTCTCACATGGAGTCTGCCTGGGAAGCATGCA
The DNA here is from genome assembly GCF_020382885.2 of Scatophagus argus. Taxonomy (NCBI): domain Eukaryota; kingdom Metazoa; phylum Chordata; class Actinopteri; family Scatophagidae; genus Scatophagus; species Scatophagus argus. The sequence continues at coordinate 21,360,310 of NC_058497.1, read as the reverse complement.
CTAATGGCAAACTCTTTTTGCTATGAGAGAGGGTTTTCCGTGCTCCCCATGCCTTTTCCTGCTGAGCGTAATTTACCAGTGGACTGTGGGAATTACAGGAGTCCTGAGTGCATTGTCTTTAAAGTTACAGAGAACATAATTATCTCTACGTTGTGAAGAGTGTAGGTAATACGAGGGATATAGGTTCTCCTGAGGGCCATGACTCCTGAAATGTCACTGCAAGTCTAATGCATTGATTGGCCAGATGTGAAATTCCTTTCTGCTCTGGCAGTGGGAATATGGATTTCAGATGGCAAAACGTGTCAAATGAAATCCATGGGAAAAGCCAAGAGCATGTACTATGTTGTCATTAATGCTCCACTTTTCTTTTGAAGATGACACTGAAATGGCTGTGAGGTCAGGTGGTGGCCAGTTGTAATCCAGGATTGGGACAGGAATGCTGTGGATAGTTTTGTTGGAATTTTTACTGCTGGTGATAAATTGAGCAAAAAAGTGTAGGCTCAAAGCAAATCAAGCATTTTATTTTACCCACAAAAAAATCCTTAATGGAATAAAAGTTACCACATTTTCCCCCCAGAAATATCTGACATGTTTTTATTCTTGCATTGTTGATGTTGACTGGCATAGCACAAGCCCTTTGAAGACATGCTGCAAGAATGACTTTTTAAACTGGAAGTCAACAGAAACATCAAAGTCACACATTACAGCATCATGACATCACGGGAAATGAGACAACCCTGCAACCTTTTGCATTTAAAATGCCACATTTTCATGATTAACTGATGCTTACGAAGCTGTCAAAGAAACCAAGACTATCTTGGATCAGCAAGCTAATTGCATAAAGCACATTGTTGTCACACTGAGAACTTTAAGCATTTCAGATCAAGGAAGTGTTAACCCTAGGATCAGGATCTTAAAAGCTGTTTTACTACATCTAAATATAATAAAGTTCATGCATTAGAATACAATGTTATGCCAGTCACTAAAGGAAGATCATTCAGAGGAGGGACCCACTCTCTACAGTCATACAGTTTTTAATGATTACCTACAATTTTTTTTCAAATTACACCAATCTAGCAGGCAGATCTTCACTCCTTTCTGGACTGCCAAAGGTTGGTATTAGATAATCTAAATCTAGCTGAGCGAGTGACAGTGTGTGACAGGCTAGTCAATGGGAAGGCTTCTGCAGAGTATATAAGGTCTGGGGGAAGCTAGAAAGCATAATTACACAGGTTAACGCCACATAGTGAAAAGGAAGCAGCAGACCGAGTGTGGAGGATGAGTTGGGGGTGTTAGTGTGGTTCAACCTACTTGTTCAGAACCTGAGTTGGGGTGGCAGGATGTTAATAACAGTGGAATAGTGTTTAATTAGAAGACCACTTCCCGTTCGCACCTCTTCTCAACACTTCACCCCCCCGCCTGTCTGCCGACCCACACTATTCTGACATCCCTGTCAGCCCAGGTCATTACCGGGGATTTTTAATGAATTTTGGGCATGTTTTTCTGTCTGCCTTACATCTAATTAGCTGACAATAATGTATCGAACTCAAGCACAGGCTAAATATAAATATGCATGAATATGCAGCGAGAGAGAGGATGACACCTCTCAGAGCAGAGTAGCGTGCAGTCGCTCTCACTTTGCCTGTTAGTTGCAGTTCAGATCAGAGAGCCGACAACAGACACACAACTCTGCAGACGCACATGTGTATGCCCTAAAAAAGCCAGGCACTAATTATCTGGCAAAATATGCTGCGCCTGCTCTTAGCTTCAAACAACACACTCCCATGAACAGTGAAGTCTACCATGTTGAGCACCACTTTAAGGTTACCTTGGATTCTTAAACAAATATGACATACCCGAGGCCACTTATAGTACATTTCTGGTACTACTGACACATCACTTGTATTGATCATGATAGCTAAACTTAAAGCCATAAGACTTTAATGGTGAAGAGGTTCCCATAGATAGTAGATTAAAAATTAAAACTTTCACTGGTTGCAGATTTTACTCGGATAAGGAAGAAAACAAATCAGAATCTATCTACTTAAGTGATGGCTGTGAAAAAAAGAGAATATATTATTTCCATACCTTCAGCTACTTCCACATTAAAAACAATCCTTACCTGAAATAGTGTTAAGAAACATGAGGTACTCAAAGTTGGAGATCTCTCTCCTCTGCCAGCGCTGGGTCATGTTGGAGGATTTGAAAAGTTGCCGAGGGGTGGCTAGGGAGATGCGTCTGGAAAAAAACATTCAAACAGAAGGCTGGTGTTACTTACAGATATTTAAACACTTACAGCCTTCAAAAAGTAAAAGTAAAAAGCATTAACTGCATATGAAGCTATTCTTAAATTTGGAGGTACATGAACAGCTGATAACCAGCTCTATGTCCAGCATGGCAGTATTAGCATTAAGATACAGAGACGAATAACACAGAGAATAATGGTGATATCCACCGCAGTGGTATTCACAGTTACACAGTTTTGATTCCAGTTAATTAAATGAAAGCTAGGTGCAAATTAAGAGTCCTTAAATTACATAGTTAATTTACCATGTGTTAATTTAGGATGCCTTACTTTATATCCACTTAGTTAACTTGAGACTTAAAGAACTGCACTTGTTTCGTAACAGCGTACACACAGGTCTGTTAGCACTATGAGAGTCTAAAGGGAATCTGTCGTTTGACTGTGGTCAATGGCCTGGCTGCAACCCTGCTGTATAGAGTCTTCTGTCAGAGAATTAGGTCAGTTCAATCAGGGTCAGTGCACATCCACTTCAATGACTGGAGCAAATGGGACCTCACATGACTCTGCTGCAGGCCAGGCTGCAGAGGCCCCAACATGCAACAAGGAGAAGGTAACACCAGCCACGAAGGAATTACAATGTTAGAAATATGCATTAACGTTGAGTTAATTTTCTTTTGGAATATGTGACGCACCTGGCTTGTGGAAGTCCATAGCTGGTACCCACTCCCACTCGAGGAAGACTGTAGACCACCCTCTTCACTGTGGCCTGGTCAGGAAAGTTGAACATGACTGATGCTGTGAAGCAGTGACAGACATAAGTTACCGATGAAAAGCTGAAGAAACATGAATTTCAAAAGCCGTAATTGGCACTTCACTTACTTCTGTTGGCCATAAAGACCTCCATCGCTGTGTTCTGCAGGAGGTAGCGTCTGGAGAATACTGCCCGAATCTCACTGAACATCCACTTCCCGTGTAAACCCTCGGTGTATGCCAAGACCTAGGAAGGCAGAAAAGGAATAGAAGAATGTCCTCAGGTTATAATAGTTGTATAAAACCATCGAGATCATGACACGTTAGGTTCTGCAACAGGCTTTGTGTGTAACATTTCATCTACAGTGCCACTGGTATTGCAGTACACAACTGAAATCTGGCAAGTTCTCAGGCTGCGATTTAAAATGTTAAATAAAGCACTGGAGTAAACTAAGAGGCTAATTTGTTGTGATATGGACAGAAAAGCAATCGCAGCATGACAGTAAATAAGACCTGAGCAAAATTCTACAAAAGTGAGATCAGCAATTAACATTTGTTTTCCACCTTTCCTCTTTTAAAAAAGTTGGTAGCTGTTGTACTTTGTAATATTTTTGTTTTCTTGTTCATGGGCACCCAACAATAGTCGGCAAGACACATGGTCTAGTACACTCATTATTTCCAAGCAAGTTTATTCCTCTGAGCATTGTAATACTAAAATATATTCTTAATAACTATTTGATTGAGTTTTATTCAAAATGGAAAACATATGGAATATAAAATATCACACAAGTATAGTTTAATTTATTCCTTATTTTAATTTGTAGTATTATTATTAGTATTAGTAGTAGTATTATTGAGACATTTAACCATATCTCATGGCACTTCTATATACATTATGATGTTACAGTGCTCTCTACAGATTCTCTTTGAGTGTTTCACACTTTGGCATTTGTTCTGTAAAACTCACTAGAGCAAGGAAAATGGTCAAAAAACAACCACCTGGGTCAGTGACACATATATAATCAATAAAAACCATCATGCCAAGGAGAGGAGAGAGCAGACAAAGGATCATTAGTGTATGCAGCACCACTGGGGCTGCAGGTCCACACACAGAAAGCCAAAGCAGTTGTTCTGACAGGTGAGAATGGTCGGCTCACACACCCGTCCCCACCTCCTTCCATCTCACTTCCCTCTGACTGAACAATTTTGTCCAACAGTATGAGCCAGAGCGCAACCTCATCAACTCTCCAGGTTATAATCACACATATGTTAAGTGTGAGAGAATAAAGATATAATAGAGCAGTAAAGGGTGAGGTCATACAGTACCTAAGTGTGTGTGTGTGTGTGTGTTCGTGGGTGTCTGTATGTGTATTTTTTTTGGGAGGGTTGTGGTGGGGTATGGTGGTGGTGGTTGTGGGGTGGCGTGGTTGTGTGTGAGGCGGGTTATTGAGGTGGAGTAGGCAGGGAGGGAGGGAAGTCAGAGTGAGATGTTCAGCTGGGTTAGGTCTGATGCTAATGCTCATTTAAAGTAGTGACAGGCTGGAAGAGTGCAGCGTGAGCCAGGCTGCCTTAATTTCTCCCTGGAATAGCTCATGCCCGACCTCCGTGCCACATCCAAAATCTCTGGAGCTCAATTAAAATTGGATTAGGTGGAGATACTGGATGTGCAGCACAGCATCTCTGGTGCTCTCCTCCCAGTAATGCCCCCGCCTGACACCTCTGCAACCCCCAACTCAAACAGTTGTCATAGAGACAGCACAGCCCAGAGGAGGCAGCATGCTGACTGGAGGGGGGGAGTAGAGAGGAGGAGAGGAGAGATGGAGGGATGGCTGTGGAGCTGCGGGCGCACGGTTGAGGGCCAGCAGCATCTCACTAGTAGACAGGGTAGCTTTTATTCCAGTCCTGCTCCACAGCCAGATGTTGTGGAAGCAGTCGGACGAGTGCAATGCTGAAAGGCAAGTCGTACAGATATGCATCATGGGAAGGCTACAACAGCTTACTCCATCAAGGCACTAGCAAGCTGTTCTGTGAAAACATATTTAGTCATGTGAATGTCTAGAGATTTTAAATGATTTGTCATTTTCAGCAAAGTCTCTATTTGCGTTACTGTTTGATTGTAACAGGGTCTTATATTTGCATCCTGAATTCTCCATTTGTTATATCATGCATTATTAAAACAAACGAACAAACAAGCCAGAGAGTAATAAAAAAAAACAATGCAGTTTTCACGGGCTTGTCAAACCGACACACTATTTTGTGTTTTAGTAATTGAAAATCATATCAAAAAAGCTAGAATATGCGACCTCTTTACTGATCATCAGCACAATAATGTGCACTGGCTGTTTCTAGTTGCAGAGCCGGAGTGAACATTTTTTGTTGCCATGACAAAGTACAGGCCAAAGGCCTAGCTGTCAACAAAAGAGAGGCTAAAGAGGAGAAAAAGAGCTGATTTCAAACAGCCCAGATCAAAAAATTTGTCATAACAACAAAGCTTTGGTCTAAACCAACACGCAGGGGCCCCTGTAGACTTGGAGATTTGACAAAGCCCAGCCCTCATTTTTGGAGGCCCAGCTGTAAAAAATGCCATTTAATGAACCTGTCTGCTGAAGCTGTCCCCTGCCTGTCAGAGGTGTCAGCCAGTGACAAGCGCTGGGGACCGCCGCCTCCAGTCACAGACAGGCCTGCCAGCTGGAGACTTCGGCCCCAATCTAATCACGCCACCAGGAAGGGACCGGCGCTCTGCTCTTGGTCTGTCACGCTTAGGGCTGGGGGAGCAGCGAGGGGACGGGTGGAGGGGTCTGGTATGGCCGACAAGCACAGCCTTTTGTTTCCACACAGGTCCCTCTACGCAGGCTCATTAGGAGCCACAGGCGCATGCGCTGCTTAGCCAGCTGCAGAGAGATACATCTCTACAGCATAATAGCCATAATGCAATTTAACGTCTCTGTCCTCTCTCTCCCTTTCTTCCCCTTCACTTCTTTCCCTGATATGACAGAGGGCAGACTGCATTCTGCCTGTGGAACATCACAGGTGAAAAACAGAAAAATACTGTGACAGATGAGATGAGGAGAGACACAGGTGACACCAGTGTTTAGGCTGAAACTCACATATAATAATGTGCAGATGCTCAAATGGAGCACATCATACTTAAAAGCGATAGGAAGCCACTTCATGCATGGAAATAGATTCTAATCATAGCTGACTTCCCAATAGCTTTAACCCCACATTGGCTGAGACACTATGACAGACGTTATTAATAAATCTAACGAAGCGTTTTCTGCAGAATCTGATGCCATTTTCCCAGATATGGAACAATACAATCCCCCTCTACTGCATTTAAACAGGAAAATAACATAATTCAGTGAGACCTCCAAGCCAGCATGACTGATATATTTATATGAGACTGTAGAGCAGTCTGACAACCTGGTATCACAGCACCTCCGCTGCATTCTTCTAAGATTTGTCTAATAGGCTTCCACCATAAAGCCTCACAACTGCATGGTCCCAGGCGGACGGAGAGAACGGCGAAGTGGAAGAATAAGGGGAGGATACGAGGGGCAGTTTCATTTTGAGTGATATGACTACTCCCCCAGGAGCGAGTGGGATGGATTTCACACATGGCAATTTGGAGGATCAGCACACACTGCGAATACTGTATTCAATGACTGACCTCAGGCAATATGGGCCAAATCTGTGAAGAGGCTGAGCAGTCGGAGAAGGCAAAAAAGGAAAAGTGTAAAGCCTAGTAACAACGAGAGCAGGGAGCACCTCCCAGCTTAGAGGGAGAGCCTCATCAGCCATAGGCTATGACGGAAATAAAATCAGAGCATAGATAGTCAATGTACAGACTATCTAGATATGTTTGACAATAAAACACAGAAGAATTACACACAAATATTTCGGGTTATCTTACAACTGAAATTTGGTTTTATTTGCAAAGCTTATGACATAATAGCCTCTGTGAGTTCTGCTTTTGTCTGAATACAGTGAAGGTGAGTGCAACCTTGTTAGTTTTGCTCATGGAAAGAAAAAAAGCAGGCACTAAAAATTTAAAAGCACAGTGATTATTCAGAATAACATCGTTTCTGGAAAGAGATGCTGTGGCTGAATTTTTTAATATAAATTTTCATGAGAAATATCTGCATGATTAAATAACACTAAGGGGAAACACTTAACTGTTTGTAATTTGGGTGCACCGACCCTTCAAATTAAGAGAAGTACGAGCTAGACATAGTGTACATATTCTTCTTTCTACAAATGAGTCAGGTGTTCCACACACAGTGAAATGAAACTTATACTGCCACATAAAACTTTATTAAGCCAAGCAGAAAAGCTACGGAAATCTTGTCTGACCACGACGTTCCCAAATCCGCACTTTTATTTCAGCTTTAATCCCTTTTACATCCTGCAGAGATTTATAACGTATGCCTGAGCATCAAAGCATGTTTCTCATCTGATCCTCCCTTAATGTGACAACTGTTATGAAGTGCAAAAATATAAAAAAGCAAGATTCCCACAGATTATTAAAAAAAAAAAATCTGCATTCCACTTGGTTCCTCTCTGTGAGACCCATATCTCAACTTCAATAAAGTAGCAGTCTCCTAATGCAGGTATTGGGGGAAAACAAGATACAGATTTGCATAATCAGTGTCACTATACATTTGGGTGGTAGCTGGAGTGTGGCAAGATGACACAGCTTGGGTGCTCTGGCAAGACCAGTGGGATAAAAGAGATGAATATGTATTAAATATACTGGCAGTTCACTGCTTCAAATGTCCAGCCAAGTTTGTCAATAACATTTATGTCAGGGATGGTATTTCACGCACATTAGCAGGCCCTGCAGCACTGCCTTCAACGCTGCCATGGTGGGACAGGTGGGAGGAGTCGGTTTCCTAGTATGCAGTTTCTTCTTAAAGAGTCAAGGCTCTTTAAGCATCTGTTGTGTGTCTATGTTAAAATATAAAGTCTCAAGAAATTCAATGACAAAAACCCCCAAACAGCAAAACTTTAGCAGCGATGATACATAAAGTTTGACACTGAGTCATGATATCTGCAGAGGGCTTAGAAGAAATAACACAAAATAAAATGTATTTAATTGATGACCATCACAGAGTGATATGTAAATGCAGCAGGAAATACATATTTGTTAAACGTGATCTTATGATCAACATGTAGCATTTTATAGATTTTCTTGAATTCAATACACACACTACTGTCTTTTTTTTACTTCACATGAAGCTGGATGCCCTTTTACTAGGAATGGCAAAAAAATACAGTGGGGACAATAAGTACTGTTAAAACTACATGCAAAAAACTCCTCTTCTGATATGAACTAACATTTACACATATAGACCAAACCATAATGTTTCTGATGTTTTTTGATTTTTTTCCCCAAAAAAGTATACATTTCACACTACAATCCTTAAAAAGGCATCTACTCCATCTACCTCATTAAAGATTCCAGAATCTATGACTACTTAAATTTTGTTAATTTCTTGCATTTTTTACAAAATGTCTCCTCAAACCACAAAGTCTGTTCTCAGTGTATGCATATGAAGTACTACAGCAGTTGCATACTGGACCAGAACTGACCTCCCAAACTAGCTGTGATGTAAAACTCATACATTATTCTTTGCAGTGAAGCTCAAACACCAACTGTAGGAACAAGAAAAGATATTTTTGAGTGGTGAAGGACTTTGAGGCTAAAATTTTAAGGTTATCATTATTGAAATCATGGCTGTTTAATGATTTTTACCTTTTATTAACCAACCGCCTACAGTTTGGGAATACATTATTTGGCCTCATTATTGTTCTCTTTGTCAATTATCTCTGTGTTCTTGAAAATCGTAGACACCAAAGCACATATTTCATGCTTCTTTTAAAGCTGACAAATGCTGCAAATTGGCATTTGAGCAAATATGACGTAACCTTTGTAACTGTGTTACTAATGATAATGAACTTCAGAATTCAAGTCTTTTTCCATGTAATGTATATTATTTTGTATCCTCCCTATAAGTGCACACACATACATGAACACACTTAGTGAGCACATCATCCAGATAAACAGCTTGAGGATGCCTTCACTAAGGAGCTTGAGAGAAGGGATACAGTCATTTGGTACGGGGTCTTTTCAGCAAGCTTTTCCTAATGGGACTTTTTCAGGGACTTGTCAGCCTTAAGATGACTGAAATCTTCCTGGCCTGGGTACCAGCTTCCTCTGGCTGCCACTGAGAGTGCCAAGCTGATCGCTTTAAATCCAACCTTTTTTTTTTGGTGGTGTGTGGGAGGGATAGGGGCTCAGAGCGAGACAGAGAAGAACAGAAAGAACGAGACAAGGATGGAGAGGCGGAGAGACAGAGGAGGAGAGGGACAGAAAGAGCAAGTGGTTAGACGAGAGGGCCTGATGAGCAATGAGTGCCTCACTCGTCCTCAATTAATCTTGTCTCTCTACCTTTGCTTTGGCGCTTCCCTCAGCACTAAGGTAATAACGACACCCTCATCCATTATCCTTTTATCCCTGTTATTCACTGGGAATTGCTTAATAATATGTTACAGATTTGTCCTCCTTCGTATAATTCTTTCTGTCATTTGCAGTATATCATCTGGAAAACACACAGCCCCCTTTCTGCCGGACGCTCTTTGAGGATTATCATGGGTGACACCTTCGGGATGCAGCCAGAATCTGGAGCATCATTTTTTCAGGCATAAAGTGGAATTACCCTGACTTATCTGTCATTGCCAAAAGCACAACAAGCCATTCAGGGCCAAAGCAAAGGTGGAACAGGTTCTTATCGGCTTCTATGAGCGAGAGCACTTGTAAATTTATGCTAATGAGCGCCTTTGTCATCCTGGCTCACCCCTTGAGGCTGAACGGGGCTTGCAGGGGATGATAATCTGGCTGTTAAGTGCACTAGATAATTTGTACTTTATCCTCATGTAATTATATAGTTTAAATCTTTTTACCAATGCTAATCCTACGACACGAGGAAGTGTCTTAACCATGTCTGTGGTTCTTAGCAGTAACTAGTTAGCGTGCATCTGACTCTCTCTCATAACATCACGTAGGAGGAGTGCAGCACTGATATAATTGCTCTGACTTTCTGAATCCTCACATCATCTTGATTCACCTTAGCAGGCAGGCAGGGAACCAAGGTAGCAGCCTGGGGGTATGGTAGGCAACTCAGAAAAGGTGAAAACGCTGTAGCACTGCTGTCAAGAAAGAAAGATGGAGGACACCATAAAATGGACGGGAAGGAGTAAAAGTAAGTGCAGTAGGGCAGCTTTACAGAGCTTTTGGGGTCTCTCTGGTGTCCAGTGGGACTCCTGGCCATCTTGTGTGCCTGCCAAAGCCGACAGCCCTTGACAAGCTGCTTGGCGTGCTGTAATTTGACTAATTACATTGGATTAGACCACATTAATGCAAGCTGTTTTCTCCAGGGTCACTGACCTACCCAGTGTGTCACTTGCTAGTTTCCCTCTATTTGATGTGAAGAAAACACACACATGAGCGAAGGTAAAATCTTTGTTATCTAAAGTAATATAACAATGAACATGTATCTATATCCCTATTTGCTTTTTTACAATAGAAGAGAATGTATTCCAAAGCATCCACAACAGAGAAAGCTGTGAGATGCAGCCAGCACTTTCCTGAGGAACATCATCACAGGATTCTTTGACAACAAACCGAATACTTTGCCGCCTTCATCTCTCTGCCAGAAAAGAAAAACAAAATAAGGCCTTTTATGAATCTCACAGAAGTCCCAGAGTTCACAAAATTATTTTTTTTACACAAGGAGAAGGAGATAGGGGGACTCAGGAGGGTCTCCATGTGCAGACAACAACAGTGCAAAATTTCATTTTAATTTTACTTTTATCTTGGCAAGCAATCAGGCTGAAATATGAGTAATGGGGTGCAGTTTTATGTGTGGTTTGGTCATACAATGGAGGAATGCTGTGTTGAAATCCATGATTAATACAAATAGTGGACACACCATTTTATCTGCTTTAAAATGAATAGATATACTCAGAAAACTAGAAATAATACGTATTTGTTTAAAAAAAGGAGGAGGAGGGAAACCAACCCTCATTTGCATTTGCAAAACTTCACTCTGAAAGAGGGGAAATGAGCCATAGAATATGTGTGTTTTAATACAAGTGCTCTCCCAATTGTACCAAATCAATTTGAGTTTCACACAATGGAGAGGCAGCTTCACTGTTTGTGTGTGCTCCTCTGCCTTGAACATGGTGTAATAATAGTCTTAAACCAGGCGTTATAAAGACAGAATACCAAAGAGGCTTACAGCCTTGGTTTCATGAAACATTTAGGCAAAAGTTCCAAGGGCTGAGGATGATGAAAGAAGGTAAGCTTGAAAATGGGCTTCTGGGATCCACAGCCCTTATTGTACAGAAGTCACATCAAATTAATACTGAGGGCCATTTGCAGCCTTTCTTCTCCTGAGCTTTTCAGAACGGATTAAGCTATGAAAACTCCAAAATTACTAAAGCACCTATTAGGCATTATGCTCACCCTTTCTCCTCTTTCTCTTTGAAAGTCATTGAATGTGCTTCACTTCACTCTCACCTCAATTCACAAGTTGTTTGCATACTTAAAAGAAGGGAAATTTCATAAAATGTGTCTTGTGAAATGAGTTCTGCACTATACAAAAAGAAAATATTTACTTGTATTTGCACAATTTGCCTTTCTATAACCCAGTTATTCACCATTTGGTAGATCTGTCCATTACATAAAACTATGTGGTAGCTTAGTTTGCGGTAAAGCTGTTCAGTGAAAGCCTTTGAAAGAGTTTCCACACTGATGAAGGGTCAGTATTGCTAGGGCTCTCTCAGGCTTTCTGCAGCCCTCTTCGCTCTCAATGCCTCCTCAAAGGAGCGCAGGGAGTGCATGAATTGTAATTATGGTTCCTAACAGGATTCAAGAGCGCCCAAACGATGGCACTTGAGAACCAGGTCGTGTGGAGTTAAACGGCTGTCAAACACTCAAAGCTCCCCAGCATGTGAACAAACCCACAAAGGCTGGACGTGTCCATTTCTAGGGCCCTCCTACCCACTTTCTCCCTCACAGTGAGAGATTAAAGATAAACTAAGGCCCCTTTAAAGATCCATGTAGCCCTTCTGCATTTTTACTCGCATTCCAATTTTCAAGAAGGGTTACAGCCTTCCAAGACAGTAAACCTGCTAAATTTGCAAAATTTGATCAGTGAAATTATGGTTTAAATAAAGAAATAAATTAATTCAAGGCAAATGAGGCAACAAAAGAGAGGAGCATATGAGGGTGAGGAGTAGGGGTAGGGGTAGGGGTAGGGGTAGGGGAACGGGTAGGGGTAGGGGAAGGGGGTCGTGAGAGATCAGGTAATTGGTACCACCTGAGAAACCAATCTAACCACAGTGTCAGATTATCTTCCGACCTCGCCTTCAGCATAACGGAAAAGATCATCTGTGCTCCCCAGACAGTTTCAATGACTCACCAGGGCACAAGACACCTCACTACACATTAAAGACACCAGCCTTCAGTCAGACCGCTATCCAACTTCAGCCCCATCCTAGTCCCCAAAAGCACCCAAAAGAAACCAACCTGCAGCGTGAAGTCCCTATGCATGACCCTTATTAAACTCCTAATTGGATTGAGAGCAGCTAAGAAAAAAAATTTAACATAGTTCATTCAGGTGAGATTTTCTTTTGCATTCCTTCCAGTAGTTTGCCTCTTCAACAATAACATTCAAAATCAAGTCACTGAAAACTTTTTTTTCTTTTCAAAACACAACCTGATTTTCCAAAAATGGGAGTATAGGCAAAACCTTTTTCACCTTTTCTTTTAAGGCAAAGTAGTATTTGATTTTCACAGGGTGCAAGTGACAGGCTGAAACAAAGCCCAGCGCTGGCCATTGTGTAGCCTTTCACTGTCGTAATGGTCTTAAAATGGCTACAAGCAGGGCCCTATTCACTGGTGACCACACTGCTCAGCTTTCTTCTCCATATCCAAGACAAACTCTGCACTAAGCAGGAACTCTGGGGTCAACTTATGAGTGAATGACAGACTAAGTTTACTTATAACCACAGCCTCAGACTACCAGTGCCTGTGTAAGTTCTCAACACATTTTCACTAATTATAGAGAATAAATAGTACCATAACAACAACATCAATCAAGTTCATTACGGAAAATAGCATAATGACAATAATTACAATAATATCTCATTAAGAAAGAGAATGGGAGACAGGGGAGAATTAATAGCAGACAGGTGTACAACACACCACAATTACAAAACCTGAAATTAGTTCATTGCCTCAGGGCAAACAGAAGAGAAAGGGAAGGTTGTAAGTGAAGGAGTGTGAGCATGTGTGTGTGCGTGTGTGTGTTGGGGGGGGGCTGGTTTCAGGGCTGGGAGTTGGACTGATAGAGAGAGGCTCTCTGACAAAAAAAGGAATTGCAAATAAGCAAACAAAAATGTCTTAAATGTGTAAATTAGGGAGAAAAATAAGAGGGAAAAGCAGCTTTTCCCTGCAGACTGGTGCCTTAGATGAGAAGGGAGCAGCGAAACGTGATCAAGGGGAGCCGTGGAGCGGTGCGGCAGGCGTCAAGATGAGCACTCAGCCAGCGAGTGGCAGCTTCTCCTTTTCCAGTCAATCATTCATTACAGAGCCAAGTGCTGCGGAGGAGTGCCTCCTCTTTTTGACCTATCATATTACTGCCTCTGTAAACTCCTAATCCTCCCTTCGTTAGATGGTGTCAACAGCCGACATGCTCTCAGCCTGCTGCTGCTGCACTCCCTGCTCAGACACCTCCCAAGCCCTGCCAAGACCACAGAATTGACACTCTAATAAAATCGTTTGAAATTTAACAAGGTGGAACGATGCAAGTTTATCCATCCTTTTTGGTACTTTCATCCATCTTTTTAACTTGTTTGTTTTTTTATCATTAGAAAGAGATTCCGGAAATTCACTTAGTAATTTGTTAACTTTTGTTTTATCATTAATACCAAGCCTCCAGTTCACAGTAAGCAACACTAAGAGAATCTGACCTTAGTTCTTCAGTCTTTCACCGGCTGGCTGGAGTGGCCTGCATGTTTTTTTGCCTTGAGGCTGTTTCTGAGCAGGTGAAAGCCTGAAGGCAGGAACCAGCACATCAGCACTTCTTCATCCATCATGACTCTTTCATGACGAGCCCGTCTCCTGAGCGTCTCTACTTGCACCCAGTGAGATGACTAGCATAATGAGTCCAACAGATGAAAGCCCAGCAGGACAAAACAACATTCAGAAACATCTCTACACACACACCCGGCTTAGCACCAATCAGGGACTCACTGTGTCAATGTTGTTATTTAGACAAACAAAAGAATCAGAAACATCTGTGTTTTGGCAGAAATCCCCCCCAATAAAAGATGTTTTGGCAATTAGGTCACGCTGATCACAAACAACAGCAATCTAATAATCAAATTCATCAAAATAGCATTGCACATCAAACTGTCCTTCACTTACATGCATTAGCGCACAGGCCTCATCTTCACACACACACACACACACACACAGACAGATCCATACAGGGTGTGGATGGCTCCAGGTTGAGTCACGATTTAAGCCATCAGATCCCAGATATCACATACTCAAGGAAATGACAGCACTGATTTTGGATGGTTCCGAGTTTGGCTGAATGTGACGCCATCACAACAGAACTATTACAGTGAAACTATGAGTGAGGGCCACCAAAGTTCATTCATTTCCTAATGACATATAGCACATGAGCCTTTGTGCTGGGATCTTAAAATACTTTACTGGGAATATATATGTAAATTTGTGAGACAAACTTTGTCACGGTTCAGACACACCTACCGCATAACACGGTTTGAGGGATGTTAATTACCATATAAAATAAGCAATTGGCATCCTGCCCCATATGTCCCACTTTTTCAGTGAGGAAGATGGAAATGAGGTGGGGTAGATTTGATTGTGACATGCTCTCCGTCTGTGCCCCACAATGTGTGGCTTTGCCCGTAACCGGCTAATATTCAGCACAGCTCACCACCACCAGAACTAATGAAAGTAGACAAAATGTCTCTGCTGCCATCTTTGTCTAGCATCCGCTCAGGGTGAGCCTCCCGCTTTCCCTCCTCTCCTTTTCACCTCCCCTCTTTTCCCCTCACTCGTGAAGGGAGGGTGACAGCGGCATAAAATGGTGGCGAGCAAATGTGCCTTCCATGTGGCAGCAGTGGTGGGGGTGACAGGGCAGGCTGAGGCCAACGCCATCAGCAGTGTGTGGCTGTTGCTTTGAACAACCTGGATAGTCGCCATGGAGGATCAGGGCCCAGCTGATGAGAAACCAGCGGTTAGAAACAAAAGCAGCTCAATATCAAATCAAGAAGCAGGCCACCCATCTCCAGCAGAAAACAGTTCTTTGATAAACTTAATTGTCTGGAGTGGCTTCTTGATAATCAAATGCACATCATCCAGTTTTTATTCATGGGAACTTTTAATGTTTTTTAATGCAGAATTGCATTAAAAGAACATTTCTAGATGACAGTGATTTATACTTTGAACAGAATGCTATTATGTTAGATTTGGAAATCAGATATAAAAACCCTCTAAGACAAAACTGTTATTTTGGGCTACTTACATAAATTCACTTAAAATTAAAAAAAAATGCTTGAATCATTTCAATCCACACAACTACTGAACAAAGCAAACTCCCTTCACCCAGCAAACTGTGGATGAGTCATTCAGGGGTTTGTTAGTTAACCCTGAGCTCAGAGGATGATGAAGCAAGGGCATAAATCACAGGGTGAAACAAGGCAGACTCCTCCGATTCATTAATGGAAATGATCTGTCAATATGCTGGAGTCAATTCACACGTGTCAGCTGGGCTCAGCACACAATGGGCCAGCCAACTTATGAACTCCCAGCACCACTCCACCGAGTCCATAAAACAACTGGCATCGCCGCTGGGGAGCACCCCAAGACACCACCCTCTTGCACAGACCACCAGATGACACAGATGGGGCGAAACCAAACAAAGACGAGGCTCCCTTTGTACAAAAAGGGACCCCTTTCAAAAGCCATTCATGCAACAAATTGGGGAAATCTGGCCATGCAACACTCTGGGTTTGCTCTTTTATTAGCGTGAGCCTTACGTCACAGTAAGTGAAATCAGATTTATGGCTCTCTGCTACAAAAGGTGGTTAAAATCAAGCACACTTTTAAGACACAAAAACTTCTTTTTTTTCACAAAAGCCACGTTTAACCAACAACAGTTTAGCTATGTTAACCAGGAACAGCCTGTTATTTTGCATGAGCCACAGAGAGACAGGCCATTTCTCTTTTTACAACACTTTGCCATCTTGCACAATAATGATGAAAGCATCAACTAAGGAAAACTAAGCACAAACACAATGTTGATTGATTCTTGACAGTTCATGTCCTCTCCCCTTGATCTGATGGACTGCTTCGATATGTGTCCAACATGACAGATCTTTAAAATCATCTTAACAAGCTTGCGAGCAAATGTAAGTTAGTTGTAGCTTATATTTTTTTGTGTGTGCATTGTATTGCTTAAAGCAGCAATGCTTCTTCATAATCATACAGGCTATTAATATCAGTCACAGGTATAAGAGGGGACTCCTTCATTTTACTGCAGCTTTAAAAAGCATCAAGCCTGAGTACTTTCAAAGGCAGCCCATCAGTTAGTGAAGTTTGTTTTCATGTAGGTCATTAAATATGTGCACACAAGCTTTCTCTTATTAGGCCCTCTGCATTTTTCTTTTCTTCTTCTTTCTCAGCTGCACACCCGTGCTGCTGCTGCAGCAATCTGCATAGAGAGACATTTGTCATCATTAGCCCTGCTCTGACAGTTGGCACCCGGCACCTCAGATCTCCAGGACTGGCAATTATGAACCCTTCATCCCTTATTTAGGCAACATTGCCTAATTTTATCACAGGCCACACAGCAGCGTTTGATTACCAACATGCTCAAACCTACAATATGCCACCAACTCTTCCATTCTCTTTGTTTTGTGTGATTTAACTCCCACTCTTAGATTACATGTCACATGGGAGACAATAGCGTTCAGTTGATCCGAAATTTGAAATTACTTATAAGACACAAGGGCTTCGGAGAGGACTGTAGATGAGCATCGTGGGGTCAGTGGGCGGATGATTACAGCTCCCACCTTTAAATGGTAGACATCTATGAGACATTAAGATTAATCACACTGCTGTTGCTGCTGAATGGTTGCCTTTTACAACATTTTATATAGTTTTCTTTGATGAATAAGTAAAAAAATGAAATAAAACTGCGTGTATATAAAGTCACTTCTTTTTGAACAATCAACACCCTAAAAACTTGCACAAAACAACTGGGGAAAACTAGCAACAATCCTGCTCAAGTCGCCAACACATCCAGTGTTACACCCTGTCATGTACAGCAAAATACAATGCTAAGCTGTGTGCTAATAAAACGAGTGGAAAGCACTGCACCAGCACTTTCACTGCACTCAGCTGCCAACTGCATAACCTGTGCAGGAAAAAAGTGCACCGAACACAATATAAAGCAATGTTTCCCTTTAGTAAAGCAAATTAGATATTTTCTGGATCAGTATTTTGGCAAACAAAACCAAAACTGAATTGTATTCATTCTAAATTCATGCAAATACATGCATGTAATTTATCAAGAAGGTTGACAAGCGTACCATATTGCAGAGGGGAGGGGTGAAGGGCCAAATGAATGCTGAGACAATCAATTAAGTTTCATAATTTACACTTTTCTTCACCTGTCACGTTTTCTCAAAATTTTCATCACACTGATAGCTTTGATGTGTGTGTGTGTGTGTGTGTGTATATCTTATGGATAGGGTTTATATTTAACAGAGCCTGTTGAGTCAATCACTAGAGGGTCTCTGAGAGCCTCTGGCTATGTGGTCCAGCCTCCTGACTTCTCCAAAGGAAGGCTGCTAATACACAGCAGAGAATAAAACAAATGAATGGAAACAATCCAAAGGGGGTCCACAGTGTAGCTCTGGGCCCAAAAATTAACTGGCCTCCTACAGAGACACCATATTGCCTGGAATAATAATGTTCCATTATTAAAAATCCCAATGACAATTTCATTTCGTGACAAATAAAATTATAGAAAATGTGTCAACATGAGTGGCTATCCCATGAGATTGAAGTATATTATTTCTCACAGTTTGAGAGCCAGTGGTGATGTGACTTCTCTGAAGTGTCACCGCTTTTAATCTCATTTGTACAGAAATATGTCATCCTATTAAGTTCACTTTGACTAATCTGCATATTAGCTTGGGAGCTAGCTGGTTAACTGCCTTTGTATGGGATATGGTTTGAGATTCACTTTCTCAAAAGTAAAAGATCACAGAAAATTAATGAAAACGCATATGGAAGACCTTATTTGTTCTTGTGTAATAGGATTATTCAAAAAATAAAATGTCATCCAGTATATTGCCAGTCATGGAGATCTTAATCCATCTTAAAATCGGCTAAATGCTATGCTTAGATAACACCACTGTGTTGTTAACAGTGATAAAGTAACACAGAAAATTGAAACCCAAAGGCAACATATACAAATATTTCTATAAAATTTATATGAATTTATATACAAATTTAAAATATATTAATCCTCAAGAATATAAAACTAAAATAAAGTAACATACATTTAATGACTTTGGCTACAATTGGTAGAATCATTTCAAGTCACTCAAAGCATGAGTGGTGTCATCAAAGGGCAATTTCAGACATCAGACAAGCACCACTGACCTTATGCCCGGCCATGTTAACAGGACGATCAGTCTTACCAGAAGAAAGGAAAAAGAAAAATGGAGGAGAAAAAATGAATAAGTGTAGAGGCATGCCCTGGAAACAAAGAGGCCTTCAAAACAGGGTCACATGCTCATGCAAAATTAGGGGAAGTAGAAGTCATTGTATTGATTTACACAATCGTACATGCGTTTTGCTGGGTCAGAAACAGGCCTCTACTGGAATCACGGCCCCATATATCACGCTGGTGGGCCTCCAATAGCCTAGCGGGCTGCAGGATGGCGAATAAAGCAACAAAGCTTGCAATGTTGTAATAGTAAAGATATGGCAAAGAAGATCGGATTGTCTTAGGCTAGACCTGACAACTGCTGGAGTCTTGGGACTGCAAAGCAGGTTGAGTTACTGTGAGATCCGTGGAGCCACATGCTTTAGATTAAGAGGTGATAATCTCAATGAAAATCCCCCCTTCTATCACGCATACGGACGACCAAAGGCTAGCGCGCAAGCTCAGGAGGTGCAACTGGATTCTGAAGTATCCGACTTGGAGCGAGATAGCCTGAAAAGGCAGTCTAGTCTGGTTTCAATAAAAGTCAAGTACCTGCTGGGCCACAGACAGTGGGAGAGAGTGAGAGAAAAGACAAAGCTTGAGAGGGGAAGAGGGTTAGCTACCTCTCACCACATGAAAACATTCCATAATGTCCTCCACATCCTTCAGAAATATGTGAGTAAGAATGTAAAATTTTGTTTCTGAAATTTAATCAGACCTAAATGTGACAAAACGCACCTTTTCTTAGTATTTAATTTCAGAGTTAACCTTTATACACACATCTATTGTGTCCCACAATCAGATAAACAAAAAGATGCTCCTCCATCTCAACAATTTCTGCCTGGTAACAGTGTGAAATTATCACTGGGGCTTGCCAGGAAGCTACTCGACAGTGTGTCTATGACAGGCTGTGATGATAATGGGAGTCACCTATCTATCAGGGTCCTTCCTGCATACGCCACCTCCTGCTCAGCTGCATCCATGAGTCAGTCCTGACGCACGGCGCTTTGCCCTCATAATGTCTGGTCTTATGCAGTTCTGACTAGAGCAGAGATGAGTGTAAATGCCTTTGTCTTCCTTATCTGATCCGTGCAGCATTATCGTTTTGAAGTCCTCTTCAAAGGATGCACTGTACCTGCTGAGATGGAGTGCCAGTGCAATGATGAGAGCCAGAGAGGGTTTAGTGTGGATGTGAGATCTCTTTATTGTGGATCAGACCAACACAGCTACACCCAAAACGACACACTATACACTATGGCACTTTACAGAAAACCGTCAACCACGATTGTTAGAATTATTAGCCATCCCTGTTTTTTGTTGTTGTTTCTTTTTTTATTTACTTTTCATAAATACTCAAATTGCGTATTTATGCTCTTATCGTGTTGTTGTCATTATTTTGTTGTGGAAGAAAATATATATATTTATCATCACCACAATGCCCATGTATATTATTCTCTACAAATTCATAATGAATTTTGATTGCTGACACTTCTGAAAACAAAAAAATAATTTCAACAGCACAAGCATTTCCAATATATAATAATAACAATTCTAAAAGCACAAAAAGATACATTCATTTTTGTTTACACATTCTTCTTTCGTTCGACAAATGAACACATTAAAACGTTTAGTAGATTAATATGTTTTTAATTTTTGAGCAATGTAAGGAAGAAATGTAGTCTCTTATTTTTTAACAGTGAATAAATAGTTAATGAAATGACTGAAAAATCCTGGCGTGTGGATTAGTGGCACAAGACATTTCAGGCTGTTCCCGCACAGTAAAAGAGAAAAACAAATACTCGTCACAAGCTCGAGATATCAACTCTTTTATGGATCACTGCCACAATTAAAATGTAACATAGCTAAATAGGGGAGGGAGCTAAATAAAAATAGCACATTAACTTTTTTTCCATCTTTTAGAAACAAGCCTTGTACCTCACGGAACTGTTAAATCAAGTTTAATATCGCGGAAAAAATCTAATTACTACAAAAATTCGTGATTATTTTTTATTCATATGTGGCTTCAAAAGACAGAAAATAAGGTAAACTCCATTTATAAATTAGAATTACATTTTGCGCCAAAAAAATAAAATAAAATAAAACAGAACAAAATAATGACTTTGATTTCACTTCAACGGATGTGCCTTTTGTAGAGGAAATTAGATCCGGCCCACCGAAGAAAAGGAAAAAAATAAATAATAATGTGGCAAATTTAAATGTTTTTACTATCCCGAGACAGAAACAGCCAACTTTAACAATTCTAAATCCACCTACTGTTTCATATATGATTCAGTATAGCTGACTTAAAAAGCAGCAGAGTCCACAAAAAAGAGGACCGTAACGCGTTGAAAATGCTGTTTTATTCTTCTCTCCAAATACGTAGGTGTACTTCCGCTCCTCGATATACTACTACTACCTGCACTTTTAACTTGTATATAACACCCGGGGATGAATTTGTTTTCGATAAACTGGGAAGCGGTGACGCACCACATAGCGATTGGACGTCTTGGTTTCAACTCCTCCCTTATAATAATGAGTGTGTGTGTGTGCGTCTCCCTGTTGTAAAACACAGCAACACCGGGCGTCTGCATCAGGAGGGCACACTCCACTCTGCGCAATTACGCGGACTCCTAACAGGCACAGTGATCAGAGAAAAACCAAAAGGCTTTTTTTATCAGCTACTGAACCTCACAACGTTGAAATGGACTTTTAATCAGGCCCATCCTGAAAAATTCGAGGACTTGCTTCGAGTACTTCAATGCAGTTTACTCTACAGCAGCTGTGAATGTTGTGATATGATTATTACGCATGTGCTCTGAGCACAGTTTTGAATAGTTGTCTTACACATAGACAATTTTTTTTCTTTTTAAATAGCTTTCTTTCTTCTCTAAAATTGGCTCCCGTACAAACAGCCGCGTTGGATCCCTCGGCTTATTGCGAGACTCCGGTGTATAACCCGGATCTCTGCCCTAATATGATAGCCGCCCAGGCAAAACTGGTGTATCACCTCAACAAATACTACAACGAGAAATGCCAGTCTCGAAAAGCCGCCATCTCCAAGACCATACGGGAGGTGTGCAAGGTGGTATCGGATGTCCTGAAGGAGGTCGAGGTGCAGGAACCTCGCTTCATCAGCTCTCTCAGTGAGATGGATAATCGTTTCGAGGGACTGGAGGTCATTTCACCCACTGAGTTCGAGGTTGTACTCTATCTGAATCAGATGGGAGTATTCAACTTTGTGGATGACGGATCACTCCCGGGCTGTGCCGTGCTGAAGCTCAGCGACGGCCGCAAGAGAAGCATGTCTCTGTGGGTTGAATTCATCACAGCCTCCGGTTACCTCTCGGCGCGCAAAATCCGATCGAGATTTCAGACGCTGGTGGCGCAGGCAGTGGATAAATGCAGCTACAGAGATGTTGTCAAAATGGTCGCTGACACAAGTGAGGTGAAGTTGCGCATTAGAGACAGATATGTGGTGCAAATTACGCCGGCGTTCAAGTGCACTGGGATCTGGCCACGAAGCGCCGCGCACTGGCCTCTCCCTCACATCCCCTGGCCGGGACCGAACCGAGTGGCAGAAGTCAAAGCGGAAGGTTTCAATCTTTTATCCAAAGAGTGCTACTCCCTGAACGGCAAGCAGAGCTCGGCAGAGAGCGACGCCTGGGTCTTGCAGTTCGCCGAGGCCGAGAACCGGCTGCTCCTGGGTGGATGCAGGAAGAAATGTTTGTCAGTCCTCAAAGCCTTACGCGACCGTCACCTCGAACTACCCGGACAACCCCTGAACAACTACCACATGAAAACTTTGGTTTCCTACGAGTGTGAGAAGCATCCCAGGGAGTCGGACTGGGATGAGAACTGCCTCGGCGACCGTCTGAACGGGATACTATTGCAGCTTATTTCATGTTTGCAGTGCAGAAGGTGCCCGCATTATTTCCTGCCTAATTTAGACCTATTTCAAGGAAAACCTCACTCTGCTCTAGAGAACGCGGCCAAACAGACTTGGCGACTGGCAAGAGAAATACTGACCAACCCCAAAAGCTTGGAGAAACTCTGAGGTAAAATATGTTAGTTCACCTCGTCTTAAAAATCTGTGGTAAAGAGGCCTAACGAGCTCACAAACGGACAGAAAAAAAAAAACAATAACGCCAATCAATTTGCGAAGTCTTGTGAAATGTGACTGTCCTCTGTTTTTGAATATGTTTTGGCCCAGGCTATTTCAAGACGATTTTTACGACAGACGGTCTAGTTTGCCATTATGCCCGTGCACCTTTTGGCGGTGTCAATATTTAGGAGCAAATTTAAATTATTGGCTACCATTAATCCAGGAGTCCACCTCGACAATGGCTTCTTTTCTCTCCGTGCCACACGGTTGCCTAAATCCTACATTTTCTTAAATGCTTTAAAATAAAGCCCCGTGAAAAACCACTGGAAAAAATAAAAATAAAAACACACATCTGTACATTTTATACTGTAAATACATTCATAGATTGTGATTCGAGTGGTCTGAAATTGTGAATGTTGTTCTGTGACACGTAAATAGGATCCACCTGTTAAAATCTACTTCTGAAAATTTTCTTTATCTGGTAGAAACGATATTAATTTATACTTGCATCAGTGGTAGTCTGATTCATCTGTTTCAATGGACATTGTCATATTTTTTGAAAGTTTACATTTTGATGGTAGGCGTAAGACATTTGTTACATTGAAAACATTCCATCAATTTACTTGAATTATTATTTAAAGTACTCGAACATTTTTTGGTTGTTGTTTTTCTCTACCATGCTTAGGCCTACATGATAAAAAAAATGAAAATGATAACATATATATAGTATATATATTACAGTTTAATTGAAAAAAATGCACTTGAAATACACTGGATTATAACATCTGTGATCTGATTTTTTTAATTTCTGTCTCTGATCTAATTTAAAGAGCTAATAAAACGAGTTGTTTTATATTTGTGTCCCCCTATGGTTTTATTAAATGTGTTTTTAACAGTAGTGAAGTAGGCCTAATGCCAGTCAATTACAATATAATTAAATTTTTAATTTCGGGGTCTCTTAGGGTTTGTATTCTGTAGATGAGTTTGACACTTTAAAAAAGGAAAAGGAAGGGAAATAAGAGTCAGTTCCATACAGAACACCAGATCTACGACCCTGTCGACCACTTTGGATTTTTTTTTTTAAAACCCACCGTGCAAGAAATGTGTGTGTAATTTCTTTTAACATTTGGTGGATAACCAGTTAACTCGGCATAACTTGGTGGGTGAACTGTCATCAGTGACGGTTGAGCCTGCACGACGAGTAGGCCTCAACGATCAATAGATGATTTTTTTAAAAAAAATGCACAAATAATGCAGCAAACTGACACACACACACACGCACACATACACTCATCCACCGTGATTAACGACAAAGTTCTGAACACAAAACGTCATTATACAAAACAGCAAAACGTGGCCAGAAGTGCATCGCAACCCAAAAATCACCTGCGCAAATCCGCGTGTTTTTTCTATTACAACAATAATTTAAAACACAGTGAATGTTTAATAGCTGTCGGCCAGTTCCAATGGGGGGAAAAGATGTCGGAAAACAAACTGGCCGCATCAAACTCGGGCACTTGCTTGCTTGTGTTACTTACCTTCGAGTCGACCCTTTTGAAGGCGGGGTCATCCTCGTCCACCTCGAAGTAGATTTCAGTGGTGGTGATGGAAAGAGTCCCCCGGGCCACCAGGGCAGGGGCGACAAGCTGGGCCGGGCTGCTCAGGACCACTGGGCCTGCAGAGGGCACAGGGGGCGGCAACATACAAAAAGATGATGGTGATTGTGTTAACTAAAGCGACGGTGAGGTTCATTCTGTAAAACTGATCAATGCGATTACAGGGGGACAACATCGCGCCAGCGGCCTGTTTGCGCCAAACCTTACGCTACGTGCGTACTGGCTACACCTTTTACGCATTAAGGTTCTTCAAATTAACTATTGCAATTCAGTCAAATATTATGCTTTCTGCCAGCTCCGTTAAAATCTTTTTATGGCTTTTCTTATTTATGAGTCAACAAAACAGGTCTGAACGCCATTTTTGTCTTTAGGCCTCAGTTATACATGCGCGCAATGGAGCGAATTTATCAGGCAGTCCTATAAATAGATAACTGTGTCATTAAAACATTTGTACCTGTTTGGAAACCAGTGATGCACTGACCAAGAAAAAAAAGGGTTTCATGATGATCTGGTCTGATCATAACGCAAAACAACTACAACCATTAAGAAAAAAAGCTATTCGTTAAGGTAGGAAGACAATAAAAGCACGACCCTGTTCTCAAATCCAAATAATTCCCCAAGTTTTTTAAGGTGGGTTTGTGACCCTGCCAGCTGATAGTGATCACATCTTTATTTCAGTCTCCTCCCTCCCTCTCTTCCTTCTGCTTCATCCTCCATGTTCTCAGATCAGTGTCGCTGTGGAGCACCGTTACAGTGATTTGTCTGCTCTCAAACGAAAGCTCTCGAAATCGGGATATTTATCGATCCCTTAAAGTCCAAAGAGCCACTTTAATGTCTCATCAATCTTAATCTGCGTTCCTCAGCCAATTATGGCCGATAGTGTTACAGGAATACAAGTGGATTTCGGTCTCAACTCCCAGAGCGCCCCTTCATCGTTCTTGCAGGCTGCACAGTCAAACCGCCCTCTCTGAATGTTTTTTTCCCCCTCAGCTTTGCTCGGGTCCATTAACGGTGATCCTATCTGCTGATGCTATCAGCCCAGGCGCGACACGTTGCTTACAAGACTCATATGAAGAATAAATAACTTCACCTCAGCCGGTTTTATTGTATTTTAGATAACGTTTAAAAGAAGACAAAATTGAAAAAGTGAAAAATACCACATTGCACAACAAGAAGTGAACTTCTGTACATAAAATTATTACTGCTATTATTATTGTTGTTGTTAAGTCTTTATGCTCACTCCATTTTAAGCCCATTCACTTCGCCACCTCGCATTAAAATGAACATTTTGGGGCTGATGCATTGTACTGCGGTCCTTAAGGGCTACGCAGACAAAAAGACACAATGCCTGAAGCATTAAGCCACAGCATCCATTGCTCATGGGGAGGAAGAGGATTAGGCAGTAATCCCCTCAGGGATCCTTCCATAATTAGGCTATATGGCATTAAAATGTTTACAGGAGAATAATGAAATTAAGGGCAAGTTACACAGGATGAGTGGTGTATATAGGCTAAGGCTTGGAATATCCGGCCGTTGGGTCTTACTTTGAATGAAAATGCAAATATTTGTCAAATGACAGGCCAATTTAATGAAGTGATGAAAAGTCTCATTTCGGTGTGGTGGGAGTTTGGGAGAACTGCTGAGAAGATGGGTATATTATTAACCACAATCCATCCGCTGGACTGCGGCATTTCTGGCCGAATGCTTTTATATCCTACATTATGAAAGAAATACAAGTAGAAGTGGGTTACTTGCACACCTGAGCGCCATTATTCACTAGCCAGCATGTTGACTTATGGTAGATACACACACATATACACACATTCAGCTGCAGTCATTCTAACCTGCTGTAAGTTGAGAATCTGAGGCACAGTGCCTTATTGTTCATTTGAGTCACTGAAGTAACAATCAGTTTTTCCACCGTTTTTAAAGAATGCATTTATCTTTCAGCATGTAACTTATAACGTTCGCATGTAAAGGCCCGGCGAAATATATACCACACTACAGACTATTTAATATGGCTGCAGGAGACAATAATTAATTCAAAACAAGCAAAAAACAGCTAAATATTTAATGTAAGTAATTAAATTTTCCAGCATTGTTTGTATATTTTCCTCTGAAGTCACCTATATCTGGTTTAAATTGAGAGAGGATTTGTGGACCTTTAAATTAAAAAAAAAAAAAACTTGGCTGTGTAAAAAGTGCAATAACACCCCGTCGTCCTTTCACTTTTATCTGATATTACACGTTCAGAAATTCTGTGTTGGTTTTACTCTTTTATAAACATGTCACCACTCAAGAGATCAGTCTCGTAAATGGGGACTAAAATGGATACAGAAAGGCTAAATTAAGGCAGAACAAAATGGTTGTGGCTACTAAACCACACTTCGGGGTATAGCACAGTTATGGCATGCCAGCAAGAAGAGTCAAATCTACTGAATCTTGCTTGACATGAGAAATGTCTTGTGAGGCTCAGATTCCTCTTGTCTTTCCTCTCACATGCTCATCTTAAGTTTCTATTTTACCCAACTGGTTAAATATGTGTGTGCGTGTGCATACAAAACGGTCATTTAATGCGAGTGCAAGCACAGACAGCATGTCCAGTGTTTGTGGGGGAGCACAACTAATCATAGGTTCAGTAACCACAACCGCCTGGGCCCTTGAGTGCAGGCGCCTCCCCTTTGGCAGCAGCAGCAGCAGCAGCAGCAGGCACTGACCCAACGGCTGGCAGGAGGAGCACTGTTGTTGACAAGGATCTAGTCCCAGATCTCTCATTAAGGCTGTTCATGCCCGAGATTAGATACAGGTCAAACACAGACAGTTCATCCTGGTAAAAACATTATCCAAAGGTTGGGAGTGAGGAGCTCCCCTGCTGGTAAAAGAAAAAAAGAAACATTGATACAAAATAAAAAATATTCCAAAATCCAAGCACTTACTGCTCAAAGTCACCTCCAGAGTTTGGTTTATAATTTCAAACAAGCTAACACATCATAAATGTATCACAAACAGCAAATTTCAGCATTTTTTTGTTTTGTACAAGGTCATTATCAGTTCTCTCGGGGGAATACATTCTCGTTGTACTTTAGTCCTTCCCTTGCTCTTTTGATTGGGCAGTGCAGGGTTCATCTGACAGACATGGAGTGTTTGGCTGCCTGCTGGCACTGGGACAAAGAGGAGGGGTTAGCCTCCTCCTTCTCTCATATTCATCTGTGGGATCTTAGAGAGGATTTCACTACTCAGCAGTGCCCTGGTTCAGTTTGAGCCTCACATAAGCCAGGATAACTAGATAATGTTATACAGGGCTATGAACCTGGTGTTATTATTTAAGAGTCTGGGAATCTGTAATTTTTTTTCCACATAGTTTCTATCACAATTTGTATCTGGAATGAATTCATTACATAGGAAACATGCAATCATACAGTATTTATTATTGTTAACATGTGTTTCAGTGGCAGCTCAGCCTTAAAAAAGATATTTTGGTGACATTACAGAGGGAAGGACTGGAGGGATTTTGTAATCAGACCCGTAAAATGTCTGCTTAAAGTTTGCTGAACTCACAGAACTCGGAGACAAAGTCGATAATTTTAGATTATTATTGCAATTCCTGTGTCAAAACGAGAAGATCCTCCAAATTCTCCTGTTTAGTTGGGTTGACAATCTAGTGATAAAAAATTCCATAAAAACAGGAACATCACTAAGATCAGACATCAATGAAACATTTTTGATACACAACATGTTAGCCTAAGGACTAAAAATATGTGTGCACTATTGGAGCAGTGACTGTCAGACAGCAACAATGGCCCAAATGTCTCACCATTGAAGGAGAAACCTTTCCTGTCTTTACTGCTTTATTATCCTTTTCACTGGAAGACAAGAGATGTTTTTGGAATTGACGACGGCTGAGTATTGCTTTTATTCAACTAAAAATCCAATATCATTTAGGTATCACATCAGTAAGAGACCCTGCTTATTTAAATTCAATTTGCAGGAGGTGCTGAGTGGAAGATTTGGCTTTTGAAAAGTAAACAGTGCAGCTTTCTTGATCTACGCTCAAAACTCAAGTGAACTCTGGATAACTATTGAAGCTATGGCAGTTACTTGAGAAGCAGTCAGGGGTTGGCTTGGTAGTTTGGCTTACACACACAGTGTGTATGCCGATTAAATTGCAAGATCTTTTGGCAACAAGTATTAAAGGGAAATTTGTCCATATTTTATGGATGTGGATATCCTATTAGTGTTGAATGTAAAAGCTGTAAATTGAAGCAATAAATTCCTCAGTGCGTGCTATATTCACAGAGAAAGCAGAGGCCTCCTGCTGCAAAATCTGTTGCTCTAACATGCACAGTGACATTGTTGTCCTGATCTGTACTGCACTAGTCACATTTCCAATATGAATGCAGAGGATGTTTTGGATGAGGATATATTTTATAGTTTTTAGGTCGACTTGGGATATTCATTTGGCTGAGGAAGTGCAGCAGAGAGAGGCTGTAATACGATCTGGCCAGTGGGGGATCTGGCTATTTAATATATTGGTCACCGAATGTTAGATTTCTCCCAACAAACTGATAGCTATAGCCTAGAGTGGTCATATTCTGTAACCTGAGTGTGGGCACCAGAAGCTCAACGCGCAATGCATCCTGGTAATTGTAGGAAATGCCAGCACAGCTCGGTGAGCAGAAGAAGTAATCTTTCTCTGCAAATATGTCACGCCCCGAGGGGTTTATTGCTTCCATTGATATTTAACACCAGCACAAACTGGACATTCATATAAAACATGGTGAATTCCCCTTTAAGGCTGGGTTGAGCTTGTAGGAAAAAAAACAAAAAAAAAAACCCCAAAACAAATAATGACAATCACATGAGTAAAATAAATCAAAGATTAATAAAGACTTAATGTTGTATTTGTCTTTCCTCAGCTGTTGCGGGCCAAGTGATTTTTAATGACTGCTCAGTGCAGAGGGAATAAATAAGGGTTGCAGAATAATTAAGCTGTTGTTTGCTCTCCTCTAGCACCCAAGTGCTCACATCCACATGGTAAATACACATTGTACCTAATTTTCTTGGCCTGGTTCAGTTAAAATACATTTTACAGCACATTTTATTCATCTGAAATGAAGACAGATAATTAGTGTAAAAATATGGGGAAATAAATGTATACAGAACTTGACAAAACTAAAACTATCTCTATACAAGAATTTGTCAACTGATTATGTTACAGTGTGCATGGAGATGTGTTGTGTGTTTTATTATTATGCAGGCTTTTGATTGTGAGTAACAAAATGTTGCATGCTGCATTCACTCACTCACACTCACTAGATTTTAATGAAGTTTAATCATTATTATCAAGATATTTTCTAGTACGAGTTATGTTTACGGTTGTCTTAGCTCAGACTTGATTACAATATGTGACACTTTACTATGGCCTTATTAAGTGGTAATGACAGATATACTAGCCATAGATCAGCAGAATTTCTATTACATAACAATGCACTGTTAGCATCAGAGCAAGTTAAGCATTAGCAAGCGGTGGGTCATATCAACTTAAATCACTGATTGGTTGAGAAAAGCTAAATGTGAGTTGTGACATATCTGGACTGATCATCTTTCCGGTGTTAGTTTAACTTTAGAAGACTTGCCTCTTGAGATAAACATTCGAGGAAGGAACCTTGCTGACGAGATCCAAAACAAAACAGAGAAGAACACTTATCAGACCAAAACAATATGTAGCTGTCAAACTTAAGCAAAGCCAGATTAGAAGACAAAGTCACTGACCATGGAACAACACTGAAGGTGCAGAAAACAACCTGTAAACCCAAACTGGAAATACATTAGATAAATAGATTTTGAATACTAAATAATACCAAACATCTCAAAGCTGCCAGTGCGGCACAATTAGCATTAACATCCACGACATTGATCCAATAGCCTCATTTGATGCACCGATATTTCTCATGTTCACTGCAACTATGTCAGCTAATAGTAAATAGACAGATAAAAGACAAGCGCTGATGCTCCCTCAGAGTAGATGACTTGGGGTTAATGGAGGTGCTGGTGTGCTGACTTACCACCCAGGTTGTCCATCTCCTTCTCCTGCAACAGGCTGACGGCATCATCGTCTCCCTCCAGCATCAGCTCTGTCTCGGGGTTCTGGCTGGCCACAGTTTGGCTGCGGAAGACCTTCTTAGACTTGAAAACCTCGTCCTCCTCCGTTCCTGTCAAAAGAAATATGAGGAAGAGAAACTATTAAATATTGCCCTCTGACCTCTAAAGTTCAAATCAGTGCACATCAGCAAGCTTATATGGACATAAATATCAGACTGTATTCTATTTCTCTTATAGTCTCACATTACAAGTACCAAAGAATTAGAAGTGTTACAAAAATGGAAATGTATTCACATTATGAAAATGAATTATGAAAAAGAAATTATTACGTACTGTATGTGAAGCAAAAGTTGCATGACACATTCAAATCTCGCTGATTTACACCAAACCAGGTGTGATAACCACATTTCTGATAACCAGATTAACAGGTTTATCCTAATCGAGTTTGTGCAAGTTCAAATAAAGGAATCTGATTTCATAGGCTATTAACACGCACCACATCTGGTGAAATATATAAAAAGAAGTAAACTGTGGAGAATCTCTGCACGACATACACAACATATGCAGGGTGAACCTGATATGAGATGCTCAGTAATGTACTTGCCACAGCATATGAAAGAATGTCAGAGTACGCAATCGTTCACTGAATACATTTCGCATCGCTGAACATCAGAGGTGTCTCAGCTTTTATTTTTAGACAAGGTCAACAATGAAACACTATCTGTATCTTGAAAGACCAACAGCTGAGTCGGGGGATACATCTCGAGCTCGTAGTCGATTAGAGATATCATTTGCCGCTTTTGGAGACTTGACAAGAGTGAGACTGAACAGACAGCACAATTAGGAGGCTGCTTACACCACGATTTCATCATATGGCTATGGTGGAGCACACTCATTCAACAATATGTGTTCATACATCCTGCAAAACAAAGAGGTCTCACAGCACATTTATCAGCTTAAATCAGCGCATCTCCAACATGTGCCTGCCACACAGCTGCTCAGTCCATGTGAATTTGTCTGAAGTCCAGTGTAGAGGAAAACCTTGCGTGTGTGAAGGAAGCACACATATCAAGAAATGGGAGGTGGCTGACACCCGTCTGACATGTTTCTTTTCAGCACAGTTCTTAATTCGCCTCTCCCTCCCCTGAGGAACGTGTACCTTGTCTTGAAGAGGTCACATTTGACTGTTGTCAACACTGCTACTGAGAAAAAAGCCTGCTTCCTGCTCTGTCTCATATCTGGAGAGCTTTCATCAGAGCGAGGGAAGAAGTCTGCATTTCGGAAATGAATTCTGTGTAATGTTAAAGGCAAAAGCCAGCCAGCGGTCAGAGATCAAAGCTGAACGAGTGAAACTTAAAACTGTAATTCTGTAAACCATCATTATGCTCAAAGTAAATGAGAGAAAGCTCAGCAGACGGGCTGATGTTCCCATTGGCAGACCAAATAAACCACGCTGATTTCTACACGCAAATGACCAATGTAAATTCTTATGTATGTGTGTGTGGGGGCAACTGTGCAGGGTAATGGTTTAGCTCTACCCACAAGGCAATTCTGTTCTCATAGAAAAAAAGTAATATGGTTATAAATAACAAGAAAGTGAGTTTTAAAACACAAAGAGGAAATGTGCTGACATGAAAAGTGACGACTCATGAGCGATAGCCCGTTGACTCACAGACATTCTTGTATTAAAAGTGCGGCTGGTAAAAGGGTCGCCATTTGTCACTATTATGGGATCTGCTGCGCAGTGATGTCGAAAAGGACTCATTAGAAACGTTTTCATGTGCTCACCCTTGACCACTAAATCGCAAAGCAAAGAGAATGACCCTTTGGAAATCTGACATAACTCCGACTGAATGACCTAAAGTGTAAAAGAGCAGGAGACAAGTCAAGTTCGGGCAAGGGTAGATGTACTTATGCAGTCACTGAAGGATTTACACATTCTTTGTTCAGCTGAATTGATAATTGAGAATACTGTGTTAGTTTAGTGTTATTACACACCAAATTAAAAATAAAAATATTAGTAAGATAAAAAATCACCAAGAAATAAAAAAGTAGATGTTTGCTTTCGCTTGGAGAAGCTGCAGACTGAGTCAAATCTTTCCATCAAATCTCATTAAGTGGGCATTTTGAAACAATATTCACTTAATAAATCAATATTAAATAAAGGAAAACAAAAACCACGCCACTGTGTAGCTTCTCTGCATCAACTAACAAACCAAGCTGGCAAAAGCCACTGCCATTGACTTCTCAACAGCCGTTTCATTTCATGTTTACTCTCAAGCCCGTCAGGAAAAGTGCCAGGAGAAGCCACTGATCACCAGTCTCCCGGGTCCTCTTGTTCAATCACTGAGTCGAAACTGCTTCACAGAGCACTAATTTCAGTAAAGTGCATTGCAGAGCTTTTGTGACCTCATTGGGTGGGTGGGGGGGGGGGGGGGTGATGAAGATCTGCCAGCTGTGACCAATGAAGGAAGGTCCCTGAGCCCTCATCACTGCTGTTCAACACGGAGTTCCTGTTGAGGTATCTACCTATTGTGGCATAATTTTCTTAAAAACTGGCTAAAAATGTTAAACATACTGTTGTTTAACAACAGTACAATTCTTCTGTACTGTTCTGTATGAGATGACCTGAAGATCTTGACATGAGAACAAAATAACTTAAAAATCAAGTTTCATCCTGAAGTCAGACAGATCTTAAAGTTATTGACACGAAACCAAAAGTAGGTTTTTATTTTGACACTATGACAGGCCATCTTTTCTCCTTTAATGCAACGTGTATCCTATCAAAACAGGATTTGGAGTAAGGATGTAACACAATGAGTGTACCCCAACAAAATATCAGTATAGAAGAAGCAGAGGGTTGAATTTTGTGGTGATAACTTTTATCTTGTCATGTTTTTACCATTCATTCATTCATTCATTTTCTGTACCGCTTATCCATCAGGGTCGTGGCGGGTGGGGGGTGAGCCTATCCCAGCTGACTAGGAAATAATTTGTTACAGACAAACAGACAAGAATAATTCACTGAGGCAGTGAAATTAAGCAAGTGTGTCCTTGTGTGAACAAGCTAAAGGTCAATTCAAATAAACTTTACAGTCTCAGATATGGACTCCCACTTTGGAAATGTGTTCAGTGTTCAGTAGTTTTATTGTATAGAATAGATAAGAGATGAAAGGCTTTTAAAAGGCTGTTGAATCAGCTACGTTACTGTTGGCGAGACTCCATGTTTAATATACTGTATGGCTGGAGTTTTGTGGCAGTGACCTCTCATTTTTATACGCTCGCAGAACCTGCAAGCACAAGGTTTTCAAAGTCTCCTATGTATTATACACCCTGGCTCAAACACTTCACTGACACTCCTCAAAAAGAAATCCACAACATCATGTTTCACTTAAGGTTCAACAAATGTACATCAGTATTACTCTTCAGGAGCCAAAGGAGAAAAAAAAAAGCTCATTTCACAAATACTTTGGGTAATTCTATATACGCAACTATAAATAAAGTGCAACATACTCCAGGTTGCTCTTTTTGAGAAGTTTTCATGAAGTGGTTTG
This sequence comes from Scatophagus argus, assembly GCF_020382885.2. NCBI lineage: Eukaryota > Metazoa > Chordata > Actinopteri > Scatophagidae > Scatophagus > Scatophagus argus. Next base: position 21,326,120 of record NC_058497.1, on the reverse strand, counting down.
ATCAGCAAAGCAAGATCTGGAAAATGCTGGAAAAGGTCAGACATTCTTGAAAAGAAATCGCTGAATGTTTTTTAATTGACATGACAGGCAACATTTGGGACACAGCTTAAGACAAACAGTTATCTCTACCTCTTTCTAAACGGAGACTTGGAAGGAGAGCTTTGTCTCCGGAGCTTTGGCAGATATTCTGTTTTATGTCTCATTCTGTCAGATCTCTGTAGATAACACGCATTAGTACGAGCCTCGATTCCATAGCTTATTTACTACACTGTCTAATAACGTAATGTACATGCAGTCATTCATTCAACTATCCGAATACCGTGAGCTCTATAGAATGTTTTAAATATATCTCTTCCGCTTCCCAGACTCTATCTGTTTCAGATCCTGCACTCCTACGCACCCTCTCCACGGGCTCCACATTCCACATGGAGAGAAAAAGTCCAGTCCGTGGGATTGCATTACCGCTGGGGCGATGCAATTCTGCCCTCTGTCTTTTCACTTTTATTTACTCTGGACTGAAAGATGAAATGAGGGGGAACAAATGACAGCTTCATACTTCCTGTGATGCAAGCCATCCGTTTTGCAGAGAATGTGTTTTGAGACTGTTAAAGTAAACACAACTTTGATGTAGGGGAGTTTATACGGTGCAGACGCTTCCTCTTGGGAGGGGGGGGTCTTTATTTAATATCCTGGGGTGTGCAGTGCGTGTCTACTGTGCTGCCAGAGCTTACAAACAACCTCATCTTCTCTCGATCAAAACATTAACAGCAGAGTCTAATAATACCCACATCTGGGACGTTAGACACTCCACACAACCCTTTCTGAACAAATCATGTATTTACTGAAAGGCTGCATTTAAAATGGATTTGCATATTAGCAAATGCCTTAATGTCTTTTGTCACGGTTTAATATCTTCGATCGTAAAGCTGGAGAGGGTTAATATCACATCACGAGGCTGGTGCCTCTGCTGCAGTAAAGAGCTATAAAGATCTCCGCCCGGGGCAATCAGCTCCGAGAGAGGCTGCTCACCTGAAATGAGACAGCAAGGACACCCGGAGGTAAAACACCCCGTTAAACACTTGGATCAATATTAACGTGACTTCCATTTCATGCTTGCCCAATTCCAATCACCTAACAATATACTCTGATACTGGGCCGTGGCTGGCTGTAACAGGGCAGGTTATTACAGGCTGAGAGGGCAGAGACAGAATGTGCTGGCTAAGCTGTCAATGCTGCTAATAGACAACGAGGCAGAGTTTAAGGCAAGAGCTTAACCTTCCATCACGCATGTTCATGAATGAAGACACTTGCACACACACACACACACATTGCACAAAAGTGATTACAAAGGTTACACTAATGCTCAGGTTTTGCCAATATATGGGCATGATGTTTAAAAAACTTTCCCCTGAACGTTTGCACTTTCAAAGAATTTTAGGAAGTGTGCAATTTTTTATTTTATTTTTTTTTTTGCAAAGGATAATCCAGAGTTTCTGTCAGCTTGGCATATCATAATACTGTGGTAAGCAGTGAACAAGGTCAAATTTTAACATGTGGGTTTAAAAAATATTTTTTTCTATTTGCAACTTTGGTCCAAAAATACCAATAACAGCTTTCAAAGAAGCCATAAATGCTCAAAATAATTTGACAAGTAAACTCCTCAAAATCCACACAACAAATGTAACTAATCCCACTTCTTAAGTGGCGAAAAATATTTCATTTCTTCCGAAGAGAAAACAAAGAGAATTGAGAGACTCGTCTATGCTGTCAAAAACGATGCAGGCCACTCACTCACTGAAATGTTCGTGTGAAAAATAAACTCTCCTGCTCACTTTCATTTTCCCCGCGTGGGCATGTAAGATTGACGTTTACAGTGCAAGTCTGCCCTCTTCAAACTTGAGATGGTGGCTGAGCGAATATTGTCATATTTTGCTGTCAAAACTATGTATTCAATTTGGACAACCTACTGGTTCTCCAAGTTCTCCCAGATTTTAAAGCTTTAAAAATGACTCTCAAGGGCTAAATCAAAGAAACCTCTTTATTTTTCTACTCTGGTGCCTATGTAGCCAACATCCCAGTAAAAAGTTCTGTGAAGACCCTGTCAAATCTAGGAAACCAAATCTGGTAGTTATGACACTGAGCCTCTGCTCCAGGGTTATCTGCAAAGGCGGGTCCTATCTTTAATATCATGCTAATTAAAAGTGAATATTCATAAAAAAAAAAAACCAAAAACCACAAGCTGTCACAGTACATTTAAAACAAAAACTGTCAACCGTCACAGCTAAGGAAATCTATTGAAGCTCTGCAAAAGAACAGAAGATGCTTCTCATTTTAACTCACAACAAAACCTGCCCTCCGTTGTGCAGCCACATCAAAGCCTGCTAGAAAAAGCCTGAGAGTGCAGCTCACCTCTCGAGGAGAGCAAGAAGGCCATCCGACCGCAGGCGATCCCCTTCACTTGACAAGTTTATACATTATTCCACTCATTAAAACCACCACATGCCAGCGGGACTTCAACAACTCTTCACTCAAATAGGCATTAATGTCAAACAACAGAAACAAAACAGATAGCTCAATAGCACATTCTAGTGATCTGATGGACGAAATAGCATGATGTGTGTTTGCGGCATTGTCTTGAGGACAGCTGTCACATAAGTCACGAAAGGAGATGATACACACAAGTAGCAAATTGAGCAACGGAACAGTGAGGCCATGCCTTCAGGAAAAAACCCTCACCAGCTTTTATACAGCCATTGAAGTTATTTCCACTGAAGAGATTTGTCCACAAATCTTTTTTTATTTACAATCCTAAAAAATAATTCCTATTGTGGCAGTTAGCCTTTGTTGCACCACCTTAGAGGAATGTTTCAGTGAAAATCTTTTGAGATTTCAACACTTGTGGTCTCTCTGGGCTTGGAAAGCGGCTCTGACAACTTGGCAGCTTGGTGCTTCCCAGAAGATGCAAAGGACAGTCACAGTTTTTCCACGATATGGTTTGCGACACTATATTTATGTTGGACTGTGTCTCCTTGCAGATGTTAGAGAAGATCTTAACGTTCATTAAGGTTTTTGAAACAGTTGTAGTGTGCTACAGTTGTAACATTTTTTTAACTTGAATCCTCTCCATCACAGAATCAACACATCACCAAAAGCCCACAAAATTATCTTACGACTAAATAATAGAACCACTACAAACTTTAAAGCAGACGGTGCAGTTATTGCATGTGAGTATATGGACCACCTGCAGCTGAAGCGACAGCTGGCATGTGTTTATCTACAGAGCTGCCACGATCTCCACGCAGCAGTCATGGCAGAGTTGGACTTGAAAGCAGCCAGATGACATTATGAACCCAGCCAACGGTCAGCTTCAGTAGCTCAACACGAGTCAGAGTCAGAGATCAGTGAACATTTTGATCACTATGCCCATGTTGCTGTAAGTCCATGGTTGTTTTAAAAAGGCTACCCATCATGCATTGCCTGTTTTCTATTTTCTATGAAGTCAAAAAAGGAGCTTACTCCATTAATTTTAGAATCAATACATTCACCCTTGTGCCTTTAATACACACACTCTGCTATTCAATTACCAGAGGGAGAGAAGGGCCAAGGGTGTTTAATAGTACTGAGCTGCTTTCCTTTAAAAGGCGGTGTTGCATGACATAAGGCAAAATTGACACAAGGTGGTGGGCAACACTTCAAGATTGCCTGGGTCAATAAGAAAAGTTTCGAGCAAAGAGAAGAAACAATAAAGAAGGGGATCCAATTTGTTCTTGAATATGTGTTGTGATGGAAATAAAAACTTGCAATAAACTTGATGTGTCATGTTCAATTCACAGTACTCATAAATAGGTTGTCTATAAAAATGCCACAAAACTGCTCCTAAGCAATACGTTAAACTATATGGACAAGTGGGTTAACTTTAATGGCTTTTTAATGCTTTTTCTATGATGCTTTAAAGGCAACATTGATATTTTACATTTAATATGGGGTAATAATGTCCTTGAATTTTCAGAAATCTAATTCTGATGGTTTTCAAAAAATACTCTGATTCCACAAAGAAAGGATAAACTCACCATACTCCTGCAGCGACTTGCATGTGGCTTCTAAGTGGGTGGAGCCAAAAGGGTTTCTGACAAATCTCCGCCTCCGCCGCAGATCATCTTCCCAGTAGTCCAGACGCCAGAAGTCGTGCAGTTGACTATGAGAGCGAGAGACAAGAAGACTAGGTTAGATGGAGTACACACCCCTCAGTGATGGTCTGATTACAGCACCCTTCCTTATCAGGGGAAAACATCTTGAGGAGAAAAATCAGGCCACAGATAGCAGATTTATTAGGCTGACGAGTGGCATGCTCTGCAGAGGCCCAGATATCTTAGCTCTGCTAAAACCTATAGCATCAGAACAGCAGGGAGCAGCAGCAGCCGCTGCACTCATAAATCACAGGCACTCCCATTAACAAATACAGCATCGAATTACAAGTATAAATGGCACAGCTTGCCTCCTTTTTTTACAATGTTTTTTAACAAGTCTTGTAAATCAAAGGTAGGAACCTCAGCGCAGACAGCGTGGGGTTTAATGATCGGGGTCTTGGGGCGGTTGAGGCATGAGCCTATAAAACAAGCCCCCTCCCTGCATATGTGGAGCCATGATTAAAATAATGTGCTGAAATATTCATTGAAATGATTCTCAGAGCCCTGGAGCAACCCGACAGAAAATTGCATTTTTATTCATTATTAATAACAGTGAATTAGGGCTGTAAAAAAAAGAGAAAAAGAAGAAAACAGTTCCAGCATGTGGTAACCATCTTTGTAAATGATTATTCCAACATTAGTGAGGACCTGGGATAATTTTATTGCTTGTGGCTAATGCAAACCATTAAGCACCAGGACTAGCATTAGGTTACTAAGTGCTGCTTATTCCAACTGTGCACTAGCTGGAGCTGTTTCAAAGCCTTTGTGTTTCCTTTAGAGGGAAATGCAGCTTTAATCTACCTTTAACGAGGAAGAGTAACACATGAAAAAATAGCAGTGATTCAAGTAATTGGTGTGAAGTTGACAGTAAGGTAAGAGGTGATTACATCAGCCTGGCAAGATGTTCATTTTTATTTAATTTTCAGTCAAATGTGCAGAAATATGGCATCACTGTTTTATTTTGTTGAACTTCTGCAGCTACAGTACGCGTGGGTCATAGCGAACGCTCTCATGTGCATTACACAAACATGCTGCAAAATACATGCTCCAGAATTCTTCGTACTAAAATGTTGTTTTTACCTCCATATTATAAAACAAAATAAGTAAAACACCTTAAACAGCCACCCAAAGCTCTAAATAAAACCTTGGATCTTGTACTGTGTGTCCAAATCCAAGCAGAGATTTTTCAGTGTGTGAAGGATACGGTAAGACCTTGGCAGGCAGCCGTCTATTGCATTGTACGCTTCCTGCCCCCTTCCCTGCCACAGTATTGAAGCAGTCTAAACAGATTAAAGTGTTACAGGGGATCACATCTCAAAATACAGCCTGCTTGCTCCATGAATATAATATCTACAAATGTCAGAAATCAAGGAGCTCAGGAGACTTAGCTGTGCTCTGACAGCAACAAGAGCTCAGTTTCAGTTAAGTATCAATCAAAATTGAGTGTGTGTGTGTGTGCAAGAATACACTCATTGTATGCACAAAGTATCATGAGCCACTGTATGCAAAGCAAGACCGACCGCCTTGAGCTTGTCCCTTGTCAATCTGCCTCAAAGCCTAACTGAGGAAAAGAAAGATGTCAGTGGGCTGAAAGGAGAAACCCACGTAAATGATATTGTAAATGCAAGATTACACAGTGTGAAAAATGTAAATCCACTGCAGGCAACTGGGCGATTACTGTGGAAGATTATGTCCCCTAATTCTGAGTGTAAATAGACAGCAGATGCCAGTGGGGGATAAATCCGCCACTTTGAAGATTCTCTTATAAGAGTATTAACTGAATTTTATCCATTTTGAAGTTGCTCTTTTCAGTACAACTTTATTTTAAGCCAGCATATCGTTATTTATCTTTAACAACAACCAAAAGGACAGCGAATGAAACCCTCAAGTCACAATGACTAATTAATGAGCTGAATAATAACATTTTGATTCTTCTTCCCCTTGTTTTGTCCTGTGCAGATGGTTTCACTTTGAATGTGGTATTCTGCTGCAGGACCTGATATTCCACACTATGCAGGCACTGCTAAACCGGATTTGGACTGTGCCAAAGTGCTGTGAAGGGACCTCCTCTCTGAGGGTGGTCCAAACAGTTCTCAGGAGGACTGCACTCCTGATGGAGATCTACAGCTGGGAGCTACTGAGCTCTCACACAAGGGATCTCTGAGGTGGCACCGAGCCACCAAACAGCTCAGCCTTCTCTTCAAAACATGGTAGGATGAAAGGATTGAGCAAGACTTCCAGTGTTTTGTCAAAATCAATGCCATACTCGCTCCTCTTTGGGACTCTAAACCAAAGAATGAAATTGTGCTTGGTAAGCACATTTGTGCCATTTAACCAGGGTTCGGTCAGATTGTTTTGAAATACAGTCAGTTACTGAATACAAGTTAGTATTCAGATTTAATCCATTAGACCGAAAACGAATACTGGATTACTTAAAAATCAAAAATATTGCAGCTTGTACTACAAAAATGGATGCAGCCACAAAAGAGGCACACAAATATTATTCTGAATACACAAGGGGGACTTTTCTCTTGTAATGTGAGAGAAGCCCAAACTCAAATGTGTTCATCTTCCATTTTCAATGTAAAAAAAAAAAAAAAGCAATAAAAAGTCCAACATCATCGCTATAAACAAAAGCAACTATCAGGTAAATTACCGTTAGCAAAACTGGCAGCTGTGAGGGGTAACTTATTTTGTATTCATTAAAAAAAGCTGAATAAATTGCCATATTTTAAAGATGCATTCAAAAATGTAGTCCTAGTAATCCTAGACAATGTAACTGTAATTAAATGTAATTTGGGCTGTAATTCTGATTACAAGCAATCTTACTACACAGAACCACATTTAGCTGGTTGCCTGTATTGTCTGTGTAACAACAAATTGTACATCAAATATCCTTCTTTATTAAGCTGAGTTGGCTCAAGACCTCCTTATTTTCCACATCAAATGTGTCTGGCTTCATGACAACCATAAAGAATGGCAGGGAGCCCGCCTCCTAGAAACTGGCCAAATTTATTAGTCCCGTCGCCCATCAATCACCCAAATGGATTTCAAACCGCATTTTAAAAGCTAATTTTCCAGCACTGATAACCTACAGAAAACAGGAGCACCATTATTTATGGATGCTTTCAGACTTGCTAAGTGCAGCAGGATAAATGTATAGGAGGACTATCGTCTACTCTCTTCTCTCTCAAATAGGTATTTAAAGCACACCGCTCCTCAAGGAGCCAGTGCAGAGGTGTTTGAGTTGCCAGATCTAAGACTTGGGTCTATGGGGAATGTGTTCTGTTTGTAAAAGGAAAGGGAAAGCTGACAGGCATAATTCAAAATAAGATGGGGAGGAAAATAAAAATAAAAGGACTGATAACAGTTTTATAGGAAACTGCAATATCATTCTAGAAAAGACGTGTTTTTGATAGCTGACGTGGACTCATATTAGACTAGAGGGTACTGCTATATTAGGGCAACAGATATTGTCTCAATATTTGAATAATAATATTGGCACTCAAGTAAAAGGATAAACTTGAGCCAGTGCAAAGGAAAAACCATTGCTGTCAACAAGTTAAAGGTGCTTGTGTGAGGCCAGCATTGTGTGTCAAATCAGCAAGGAGAAGAAAACAAACACTACACAACTCGCTAAAATCGCATACAATAAACATAAAAGTGTTGAATTAAAGATGTAGCACTCATTTACTGTCGGAAGTAATAATTACCTTCACAATTTTCCAGTCACTTAAACCAGTGCCTCACTAAAACATGTACACAGCTGGATTGCAGACAGATGAGGATCTCATGGTTAAGAAGATTTCCTTTATATTCTATTTATGCTCAGAGGAGATTTGTGTGAGGCGGTCGAGAGGAAGGACAGGGACATGCTGATTCAATAAAACACCATTATACTCCTTTAAAAGCTTCCATTGGTGACATGAGTAGGGGGTAATTATAATAAATGCCAGTAATCAGTGACAATTCCATTCAAAGGCACAGTGACTGGTTTCTATCATACACACACTGGGACGCTGAACACACGTCAGATTTTAGCGTAACTCTGAGGACAAGTGGTCTTTTCTCTAGATTTCAGTTGTTCTTACACAGTCTGAGCCTGACTTAGAAAGTCCATGAGGAATTAGTTTGAGTTGCAAGTGTCACTGACATTAAAAAATCTTTAAAAAGTGAAATAAAAAGTTGGTTAGAAAATAAAATACTCAAAAGACATAACCTCCCAAGCATGTACCTGTCCAAACAGAACTACATGGGACATACCAGAACCACACCGAGTGCAGAAATGTAAGGAACAATTTCTAATTTGACCAAATAACATTACTTAATCACACCCATCAAAATGACAACCACATATGTGACTGTCTAATGATGCAGATTCCACGGATCAGGAAAAACATCAGGCAGCCGGCACACCAAAAAACCGAAGCAAGGAAATGCTAAAATGTTGTTTGTTAAACAGTGCATTCATTTTGGGGCCACAGTGCTTAACATAGTGCAACAAGGGTACCGTTGAAAAATACACTGTGATTTAAAAAGTGATGACTGGAAGCCATATGGTGATGAGCGAGTCTCAGCCCACTGCTTTCAAAGTAACCTATAAACCAAGACAAAAAAAAAAAAAAACCCAAAACATCTTAACTATAAAAACACATCGAGTTTGATCATGCGTCTGTTGAATGCTGAGAATTAAGTGACTGTATGGCCAACATCATGATCAGATTATACCAGAGGGCTGCAAATGGTACACAAGACTTTCATCTCTTTAATTTGGCCATTTCTTATCATCACTACACTCAACACTGTTGCAGTCGTGAGAATATCAAGCTAAGATCCAAATGCTTCCAGTTATTGGATATGACTTTTCTTTTGTAGATTGAGAGATAGAGAATAGGCACGCTGAGGAATGGGTATTGGACAAAGACTAAAGGGAAACAACACAGCAGCAACAAGATTAACTCCAGGTCATCTGGTGTAATGAAGACAGACATGCGCAGTGGGACGAGGGATGAGGAGCCATACTGTACTGTAGGTGAACTCCCCAGGATCGCCAGCTTTGTGGATCGCCATCTTTCATTGGAAATGGGGCACGGTCAGGCGATGCCCAGCTCAATTTCAACACCCAATGAAATTGATGATTGTGTGAATGGGCCTCTTTCCAAAGATAATTAGCACAGTGTGCAAGGTTAAGAGTGTCCCAGGGGAATAAATCCTGGTGTGGGTCAAGAACAAATGCAAGCTGAGAGAATACCAGCATGCAAGAACAAAGGAGCATCACGGTTTAAATAAAATCTAATTACGCAAAGAATTATAAAACATTATTATTTCCAAGCTGATTTATAAAGCTGAATTTTTTTCAATAGCAGACTGAAAAATTAAAGAGAGTATTAATGGACTTTAATGTAAAGAAACTACATTAAATTGATCACAGGAATTCACACATAAAATGAAGACGATGATACACATTTGGTTATTCTGGACGTTGAAAAGAATATACTTGAATTATATATCTAACACTGTCAGGCTGATTTTTGTTTATACTGTCAGGCTCAACCAGAGACCTTGGCCTTGCTTTTCAGCCCCAGAGGGGTCATGACACCTCGAACCCTCTGAGGCTGTACGGTCCTGGAAAGGTGCCCCCCCTCCCCCGCTTGTAGACCTCTATTAGAATTGATAACCCTTTACGGCGAGACCAAACACTCTGGGCACATCGTGAGTAAAAAGGCTCCTTCCATCACAAAGTTATTATCCACAGGCAGATTGTTACCATTCATCAAGTGTGAGAGATGAAACTCACTGTTAGTCAAGGGAAACGGCTGTTTCACTGCCTCGCCACAGATCAATATAAGCCACCATTTTCCTTTCTCTCCTCTGCTACAAAAAGTAATTATACAGAAGAAATGTTGACAATCAATAGACTAGTCAGGTAAGGTTAAGGTCCGTTGTGGGGACCAGTGGAGGCTCCTCCATCAGCTGTCACTGATGCTACTGATGTGAACACGGACGCCCGCATGGGAACAATGGGAGGTTTGTCTCCTTCAGCCCCATTTTACATTTCTGTTAGGGTGGTTGTGTCAAAACAATTAGCACCCTGAGGAGGAGGGCCCTGACCAATGAATGCTAGAGAATGACACAAGAGAAGTTCACATGGTGAATATTTAAATGTCAGTAGTACGTAGTCTGCATGAGGCTACATCTCCTGCACAAAATGTACTGTAAATGGTGAAAACACCAATGAAAATCTGTATACAGTATAAAAAGCTTCTGTGATACATAAACATTAAAAGGATACTTTTCATTATTTTTAATAATGCAATAAAATGCACTTTAAAAGCATGTATGCCTGTCACTGTGTAACTCAAGCTTTGTATTTTAAATAGTTTGACAAATTCCAGGCTTTTGAGGTGCGTGAGGCAAACAGTTGTTGCTTATTTTACACTTCAGCAATGTGAAAGAACCACACAACGAGGGAGACTTAATAATACCATCACAGTAAGGTAGTCCCGTGCTGCAAAAGTGGTGGACATTATTTTTCAATGAATTCATCAGCCTTGCCTTGACATCTACTTTCACTTCAGACGAGCCTGAACTTTATAATCCACTGGCAGGGTTCAGAGGTCAACAGCAGAGGGGACCAGAGGGCAGGGAAAATCACTCTCTCCCTGGAAGAAACTCTGACATCCAATTTTCAACTTGATTTATCAGTGCAAAGCTAAAATTGATAGTGTGTCATTACTGGGCAGGGAGCTGTCTCGGAGAGATGTATCAAAGCCTCCTCATTTTGATTTAGCACGGCGGATCAATACGACCCTATACTGTTTCAATTTGAGGAGTATTGATTTTCCTATGCTGACTCTATACAGGGGGACATTCATCACCAAGCAAGCATATAGTATGATCCAACAGGGCACCGTGGGGTCTGATCTGCTTATTCTCCGCTCAGATCACATGACTGCAGAGCAGCTGTTTTCAAGTCTACGCAGATTATTTCCTCATTGTAGGCTGTTGCTGTCGTGTGTGCTGCAAAACAGTTTGTTACACCGTCTGTCAGAAAGAGGAACAACAGCTCAAAACGCACTGGCCTTCAGAAATGCAGATAACCTGCCTTTGTCTAGAATTCAGAAAAACTGAATGCATCCAACAGAAGACAGAGTGGTTGTATTAACACACTGTGCACAGCTAAAAACACATAAAAACACATACACACTGCTAAAAGAAAAAAAAAATTAACAAATAAGTTATACTAGTTTCTTTCTCCTAGCTGCCTAAGAAAAATTTTTGTTTGTAATTTACCATAAAGAAATGATAAATGTCCTTTGGCATGTCTCCAGGCAGAATTTAGGAGTAAAAGGCAAAGCTATTTCTGTGCATGAGGGTGAAAAGAAACATTAACAACTAAAGTCCCCCTCTCTCCTTCACACACACACACACACACACACACACTCTCCCGGCCACCTCAAAATGCTTGAGGGCTTTATATTTTACAAGAGCAGCATAAATGGGAAAGTTAATGTAGCATTGAATAAGACTAAGCTGCTGAACTGCAACACTGCCTTGAGCTTGTGAGCATATTGCATCATTTTTCTTCACCAGCAGGTTACCATTAAATTTGAATTTGTTGGAAGTTTTGCGGTATCATTTACAATACACCCACGCTCAATAACCTTTTGTTTCAATGCAAATGCAAGGCCTCTGAGAGGGGCTCCATAAATATTTGAACAAGAGCCCAGAATTCAGTCCAATAGATTTTGTCATGGGTACTTCAGCTTAGGTTCAGTCAGTTTTATGACAATCTGTACTTGAAGACTGTAACCTTTCCAGTCACAGTCAAAATGTTTTTTCATTTGACAGCGTCTATAACGCTAAACACAGTTTTTGAACCGGTTAAGGCTCTTTCAAGTAACTCTGAAATAAATCAGAACAAATTAATGGCCTCTTACAAACCTAATAACGTCAACAGAAAATGACACAGTGAATAATGCCAATATACATACACATGATATCATGAAGCAAACGCATAATCTTCCATGAATCCATGAAAAGAAAATCCAAATGTAGCTGTTTATGACATTTGCTGTTTTGGATGGAAACTATTTGAACTTTACAGCAGGTCAAAGACATAAAATACAGCCATAAAAAGTAATTACACCAGCTAGAATATTTTTCTTGACAACGGTAAATATAGCTTAAGATACGAAACAAACCTAATTTCAGGGAACAAGGTTGAACATCTGCATTGTGTTTGAAAATTCAATAACAAAACCAAAGCTACTGTTTCATTCAAGAGGCAGAATTGCTTTTGGCTGATCGGCAGCGGTGGGTTGTGTAAGAAAGGCAAGACTTTCTCACGTGCCTGGTCTTGCAGAATGCAGCTCATAGCACAATTAACAAACATGGTTGGGTAAACACTGTAATTTTGTCACTTTACATTTCTGCATCTGACCTGCATGTAGTGATGTTGATGTAATGCGCCTCACAGCAAACAGCAACTGAAGCTTCCCAGTTCTGCTGTATGCAGTTGCACAAACAAAAGATAAGTGAACAAATTCTCAGCTTTTTGGTTAGTAAAAAAAAAAAAAATATATACCAAAATTTTGTGACACTTCCGTTTGTCTGATATAAACAGCTCTTGATCTTGCCACTCCAGTCTGTCTCCGCGGGACCATGTGGATGCAGGCGAGAGACGTGGGAGGCAGAGCAGGAGAGCCGGCGGTTATTTTAACAGGGCCCATGGGGAAGTCTGCAACCACCACCAGGTGCTGGGCTGTGTTACTGAGAGGGTCAATGAATGCTTGGACAACACTACAGAAAACACGCCAACCCCCTTCTTCCCTTTCCTCTACCCCGGCCTGTCGGACGGCTGGCCAATCAGCTGTCCCCAGGGGATTAAGCCACTCCGCACTGTAATTGCGTTTGCTGACCTGATCGCTGACCCTATCGGATCCTGGGAAAATGACATTAACTGGTGGTCCAATCCCATCAGTGCAGAGTTTTGTGAACAGGTAACTTTTGTCCTCTGTTGGAGCGGCTATGGTTCACGTTAAAGACGTAACGGGGCCGTGTTGGTCCGAAGGTGAACTTGTTCGTGCGTGAGGGCTTACCTCTGGGCCACTGTTCCCCAGGCACCGTGCTTGTTGGTGAGAATGTTGACGATTTTCTGCTTTAACTGGTTGGCCGTCACATGGTCTCTGTGCTTAGCGGCACTGATCAGGTGGTCACACATCTTCTCTTCTTCTTTTCTGTCAGCAGCATATTGGGCACAGTTGGACTAATTTAAGATTAAAAAAAAAAAGGAAAAGGAAAAAGACAGTGTGAACTTCATCGTATATTTATGGCTTTCGGTACAGTATCCGCTGCCAGAAGTGATGTCTGACAATGTACTAATAGCATTTGAGAATGTTTTACTTGAATAATATATTCTCTCTAATGGAGCATTTGTCACACTGAAGAATGTTATGGCTTAATTCAACACACTTGAGTGCATAAAGATATTAGTGGACAGCTGAGAGATATATTTCGGCTCCCTTGGAGGAGTGCAGTAAATCATGGCTAGCCCATGAAGGCAGTCCATTCCCTAACTGCGGACAGATGAGGCTCCCTGCTAGGTAGCTGTGGATGGCGCTATTAAAGGAGAAAGGAAAATACTCCAATAGATCCACAAAGAATATAGTCTGTCAAGGTTAACAAAACTGCACCGCCATTACATCAAAGAGCCTGTCATCGTTACCTGGTGTAAAATGTAAACATGCAGCCATTTTATAAAACAAAATATACCAAAAAAACATGTGGAATGAATGAATTAAACATTAAAAATATCAATAATAATGTTTGATATCTAAGTGTCAGAAGTTAAAATAATCATTTTAAAAATTAAATGTGAAAAAAGACAATACCGCTTTTAAATCAATTTCCAGAAGTCAGTACAACTATGCAAGTGGGCCAGGTGGCTAAATGTAATCTGGAGGAGCACATCTGACTCTATCTTTGCTGCTAAAACAAGACTGTCTTACTGTGCCACCCTGGAGGAACTCTTGCTAATATTCAGAATCTAATTTGCTAACAGAAGCTGGAAGTTAATTGAATTTCCTGCTTAAAATTTGAATTCTGTCAGATATCATACCTCAACATATTCTTCATAAGGGAGATAACTCAATCTCTGCTTGTCACCTCACATCACCACGTGATGCTGTGACAAATATCAAACGTTATTTATCACTTTAAAGAATATGACGCTTCGCCCCGACACCAACTTAATTGTAAAAATGTCTTATCTGCGTCCTGAATCTTCAATCTTGGAGAGTGGGTAATAAAGTAACGTCAGCCCTAGATGAGAAGTGTAGGCTGTCTGGAGTTTGGCAGACAGAACGGATGGGGCCAGGTACGCTTCCCCCCTCTCCTGACATTGCATATCTAGCCGTCTCTTCCAGTTTATCTAGCAGGTCAAGGATCCTCAAGAACTGTATATCAAGCAGCTGTTTGAGGATGGCTGCTTTTCCCAGATAAGAAACTCATCACTCCTCACAAGTACAAGCTGCTAACAGAGGTGGTGGGACTATGTGTGCATCTGTGTGCCTGCTTGGTCAGGGTTCTCTGATGACACACACACACACACACACACTGTATATATCTTCTGATGAGCTACAATGGACAAACTTTTAATACAACAAGATTAATTCACAGTTTTCCAGCAGTCTCTTTTGTGCAAGTTATTTCCCTAAACTACCTGCACTAAAAAAATACAAGGCCCTTGTTTTTCTTCATGTCTTTTCCCTTAGTGGAAAATAAAAGAGAAATTATTACTGCAAGAAAATTAATATTCAGAAAAGGATTAAAGCTTGTCAGCGTTTCCTTTCATGTCTGACACAGGAGTGGTTTGACACTGGTGGGCTAAATACAGACTCAGGAGGTCTACCCCCTCCTCGAGTTAAGTTAGCAAAAGCTCACATCAAAATCCTAAATTAATATTGCTTGCGTTTGGCTTTGCAAGCAGTAATTAATTTTTTAAAGGAATTGTAAGGGTAAGGAGTTAATCCTCAGGAGGACAGAATAGAGGGACACGAATACTGAGCATGTACAGTTGAATGACTTTTTAATACTAATAGGATTTATTTAGAGTTCATTAAAAGATTGACAAAATGTTCCATTTTCACTAAAGATTGTATCATTTGAATTTGGAGGACCAGTGATCTGGAATAGTGCAATTCAATGTTCATTATACTGACTTTAGTACCATATTTGTCAGTTGTCACTTTGCAACGATGCAAGAACGGCCAGTTTATACCTCAAACTCGGCATGCTTGTGGACGTCCTCTGCTCGCTGTCTGTTCAGGATGAACTCAGCCTCGTTGGCGACCCGAACTATGTGGTCCTTCATGGCATGGCAGAGCAACCTTTAACGTTGTAGAAAAAGATAAATGCAACAGACTTTGCATTTTCACATATATATAGATAGATAGGTAGATACTTTATTGATCCTGAGGGAAATTCAAGTTATCAACAGTGATTAGGAAATAGAGCATATGGATTAGCTGTAATCTGTTGTGAGGACACTCTTAAAGAAGGAGCAGAGTTAAGGCAAATACAGCTTGTCAGGATGGTCCAAATTCTGCTTGCTGAAAGAGCAGACGAGTAAACAGCATCATTTGTCTGTGTTATGTCGCAGGGCTGCGGGTCAGTGACAGATCCCTCTGTAGCATTAAGGAGGGAATGGAGTGTCATTAGAGCATCGAAGCCTGTCTGGCATACTCCTGATTGACTGAGCATCTCTTCCCACTCACCACAACATCAACCCCAGTGCCTGTATTGCTGACAAGTCCGGCCGGGAACAACTTCTCACATGACTGACTCTGGAGGCTCTGTGGTCTCCACCCACATTCACATTTAAATTCCAGTATCTTTAATAATTGAAAACACGTTGGCTATTGTGTGTAGATTACATGCCATTTTACACACCATTAGGCTAGCTTTGTTTTAATTAAAGCATCCCCTGTTCCTCTCCAGTGCTTGATACAGATTGTAATTTCCCTTCTGTCCCAAGGAGAGGCAGTAATCCCGAGGCTGCATTCATCAGCTGCTGTTGCCTCTTTAACTGCTGACAGGCACTCATTAATAGACAGACGTTCACTGTACAAAGACGTACGATGACAACTCCAAGCTCTGCTTTGAAACCAAGAATAGATGAGAAAGCATGTTGGCGAGTGATATTTGGAGATGGAGAAAAAGATATGGATGCTGTCGTCCACACTTTTGAATTTATGTTTCACGAATAGGTTACACTATTCAATATATTGTATGGATTGTACATGTGTTGTAGATGGAAACGTAACATACTAAGATATTGGAAACAGAGCCTTTACAGTAATATATTACATTTGTCTATTATCAGATTCCAGTCACTTTGATAGTTGTGTTGCTGACACAGTATCTGCTGTATGTGCAACAACACATGCAGAAGATACTGTGTCAGCCACACCTTGCAAGTCAAACGGATTTACCAGACTCTGGCTACCTCTAGATCTGTCTAGTTAAGCAAAGCAGGTACGCAGAGACTTGAGTAAGACTGGGAAATTATGTATCTGTCAGCAGCACCCTGGACAGCGCCGTGTGGCCCTACGGAGTCTTTGTTCCAGGGCCAGCAGGGAACTCAGAGAAGCCCGGCTGGGCTGTGGCTAAAGCACGGGCACAGAGAAGGCCTGGCCAGATGGGTCAGCAGATGGACAAGGAGGCTGAGCCACCCCTGATCTGCTCTACAAAAAAAAAAAGACCCTGACTTTGGCCACACCCAGAGATGAGAAGAGGGAGGGAGACAGAGAGAGAAACACTGATACTGAGATGTACAGCGAAACAGGCACAGACAAAGATATAAGAAGGGTGACTATACTCTAGTGTTTGTATTCTTACCACAATCTTATTTACTGTTACCCCCCAACAGAGCAGCCGTCAAGAGGCTTAAAGCTAATCTAAGTCTTGCTGCTTGGTCCAACAGTCGTTTCACAGCCAGCCGGGATAATATATATTCTTTAAAAAGCACTTGATGCATTACACTGAACGGATGAATTACCTTCCTTCGTTGATTAACTCTATGAAGGCCAGGCCAGCGTTCTTCTGAATGGAGTTCTGCCATTCCTGAAATGAAAGAATTTGAGATGTGTTGAGATGAGACAAAGACATATTTACAACCTTACAATCAATATTAAATGTGGATTTGAGGAAAAAGTCCACCACCACTCATGCCTTTGCAATGTACACCACAAGTTAAATTGGTGAAGGATAAAATACCCTTCTGAAGATCTTCCATAAATGCATGACTCACACACGCTGGCAAGAATCACATTACACCCAAATTGCATATTTCAGCTGTAATTTGGACTACATTTCATAGCTTGTAATTCAAGTAGGTAAAGAAAGCATGTAGTTCATATATCATTTGAGAAAAAAAGTGATGTCTATAAAAAAAACTGAAACCCTGTACAGCATGTGTGACAATGCTTTCTTCCTCTGTGAAAAGATCTGTAAACACAGGAGAGATGTAATTGTGGGATGAAACTGTATCCTCTCACTTAAATACAGCCATTTCCCCCGTCCCTTACAGTGACAGATTACTGAGCAGCTTCACTGAGCCCTGCAGTATATGCCTGCAAGCGATCCGAGCCCTGGGCCAGAGTGCCAGCACTTGCTGTCTCACAACATGCTCTGGAAATGATTAAAAAGCAGTTTGAGGGCGCGTTTTTCACTGTGGGAAATTCAGCTCTCCTGTGCCCTCAGTGAGGTGCAAATGGAAGAGAAAACAGAGAAAGCCTCAGTTCAAAAGAAGAGGGGGAACAGAGGAAAGTGAAACGTATAAGGTTTTCATTCCAGAGGGCTAGTATTGTGTATGGAAATTGAGGCTGTTCATGTAGATAAGAATCCTTTGTATGTGACCACCTCTTCTTAAAGTATGCAGAAATTAATATAATTTCCAAAGGAAAGAACATATGGGGATCCTTAATGTGTATTCGCACATGCAAAACAGTGATACACACTGCTTCTGTGTTAATGTCTGCACAAGGTTGTTGTGTACAGCACTAGAATAACTGACACTGACATTATTATGTATGGGCATGTGTTTTTGTACACAGTTGTCGTTCCTGACACGTACCGGTTCACGCAACAGTACACAGTCTGACCCTACGATGTGTTAAATCAGGGAGATGGTGCTCACAAACTGCTGAGCATCTGGTCTCCAAATGTTCCCCATGACCCCCTTTCCTCTGCAACAGTATCTGCCTGGAATAAGCTGTTCTTGATTTGGACAGGGATCATGTACAGCCAGTCTTCTGAGGCTCCACTTGCACAATGCTCACGTGACAAAAATAAATACGGAAATCAAGGCAGATGTGACACTTGGGCATTGTGGGAAAATGGCAGCAGGTCAATGGAGGTATAGCATGAACTAGTCAAAATTGCTATCTTGTCTGAGGTATGCTTGTTGACAGCTGAGATAGCACTTCAGAGGCTCTCTTTTTTTTACTTGTCTTTTTTTTTAACTGGAGAACAGAGGTCCCAGAGGAGCCTGCCTTTGATTGCAGAGATTTTAAAAAGTCCTCTGCTGCCCATTTGAAGGGAATTAGGCCTGACGTGCAGCTGCTTAAAAGAAAAGAGAAGTTATTCTTTATGTAAATGCAGACCATGATCAGAGTGCAGCACTTCAGGCCACTGGAAGTTTGTTTAGTTAGATTGGATGTGAAAAATTGTGCTTTAAAGCTGAATTAATTGGGTTTTTGGCCTTCTGGGGGCGGAAGAGCTCCACAACAAACTGAAAACCAGCCTGACGTCGCTTTGTACTATGTTGTTGTGACCAACCTGTAAACTAACAACTGCCTTCTGACATATTCAACGGGAAATGTTAACATTCATTCATTTTTGCACAAACGCTTGAGGAAAAAAACTTCACAAGCTGATTGATGTTTGGTGTTTGACAAGTCATATACAGTTCTTTACACTACTAGACATTTTTTACTAAAAAACAGCTGCTTGCTGTTGCAGGAAACAATGTTAACAAGTGCACTGAAGAAACTGAAGAATAAAGTAAATAAGCATATAAAACCAAACAATTTGCTAAAAGCAGCAAAAAAGCTCCATAATGAGTTTGTGAATTCTTTAACACAACATGCAACCGTGGGAAAAGGACAGTGATGATAATGCAGGTTCACTTGGGGCAATGGTGCTGTTCTCCATCTATCTTTGAAAAACCTACAACCTTTTTGTGGAGCTAAAATCCCACAACTCCCAACCCAGACAACAGCTCGCTGGTCTCGGCAGGATTTTCTCTCCTCCCACTTTCATCTTCCTGAAATTCAGCAGGGCACTAAGTATTTGTGGTGTTTCAATCTGACCTGTCAGTGTGCGGGAGCCTTTGCTTTTATCTGCTCTGCTCTGCTCTGTTATACTCTCCACATCTGGAGACCTTCCATCACTAAATCTCTGTGGCTCCACCAAGACCCCCCCACCCCCACCCCCCGTATGTTTAAGCTGTTACAAGAACCAGAGCTGCTTGACCTTTTCATTCAGCTGCCCAGGCTGAGAAGAGACACACAGTGTCTGCAACTGTGGCCAACCACGCGATGATTGCTGTGATTAGTATGCATAAATAAGGAGAGGCAGATCATTAGCACTAATTCATTCATAAAACTGACAGGTCACAAAACAGAGAAGGACTAAAGGTCAGCTAAGTGCCCTCCTTGCTGTCTTAAAACATTAATGCTGATATATGTGAGGGATACGTTGAAGTTGGCATATTGTATGTCAGCCAAGGCAGAAGCTAGAAAGTACTTAAGATACAGTATGTGACACCAGAGACATTGATTTGGAACATACTACAATTTAATTATCTGAAAAACAATAGATTTGCTCAGGATGAAACAGCTCAGTGACAAAATCACCTAAAATAAGCATTATAGACAACACTGAATATCAATCATTCATCGTCACGGCATGATGATAAATCATAATAGCAGGCAGAATAACTGAATTCATTACTAATGGTGTATATTAGATACAAAGCAACAGCCCATCTCTATCTGAAAGGTTGTAGAAGGACACCAAGCTATATGGTACAGTTTCAGGGCCTCACTGTTTGATCGATATCTAAGCCTGGGTTTCATCCCTAGAGCCCCTAATGGCAGGAACCTCTGGAGCCGCAGTAATGCTATCTGTGCAAAGGGGGATGGACTCAGACCCTTAACAGCATGCTGACGCTCTCATTTGCAATAAATCCAAGAGCTGGAAAAAAGCAGCTACCCACAGATAGACGGAAAAGGAGCGCAAAAAGGAGCCTGTTGAAAACCTTCAAAAGAGCAACAATAACTCAAAGCTTGCTGTCCCATTTATGTAGGCTTTTTTGGAGGAAAGCCCCTGAATAATGGCCTCCATATAACAGAGGCTGAACTCCCTGCAGAAGAGGGCTTTGGACTGCGGATACCACAGAGCACACATAGTGGCAATCCACCTCCTCGAGGCTCTGGCCCTGCAGTCTGGATCCACAAAGAGGCACCAAGTAATGGCTTCCTTATGGGCTCCCGACGCAAGACTGATGGGCTGACAGAAGGTATGTTAAATATCTCCTGTTCTAACTGCTACATCGGGGCTTTGACCTTCTCTAAAACAAGGGCTTAACAAGAGATTCGGAGGGTCAGCTTGGAGGTGATCAGTCACTAGCAGTGTTGCATGAGGTGGGGCTCATTCTCTGAAGGAGGGCTCAGGATTAAAGCTCCGGGGTGCAGTGAGAAAGCCACGGGATTCTCTCAGAGAGCTGAATGTGTCAGTATGTTGTCACTGTTTTGGACAATTTGCTTATGGAACATTTTACCGCACAAAACACACTGATAAGCAAAGCTTCAGTGGAGATTATATCATGTGCTCTCTGATATGAGACATCTATCATCTAACCATCATAACCACCCATCTATACATTTAAAAATATCTGCACTTTCAATAGGGTAAACACTGGACCTATTTTCTGTGCATTTAAAGTTAGTAGAGAAGGCAGACAGGGAAAAGCAAGGAAGGTGGGAACTAGAGAAAAAGATGAAGAGAGGCTGGTAAAGAGAAATGTGATGAGGAAGCGAAAGAAAAAGATTCACCTGAGAACAAAGCAGCATGACGAGCTCCACCACTGAGGTGCTGGACTTCATACACACCAGGCCTGTAGAGACAAACCAGAGGAAAAGAATCAGATATTAACCACAAAGTTTATTGCACAAGTGTTCAACACTGATTATTTGATTGCATAATGAGCAGTTATTTTAATTTATTTGGCAGAACAAGACCACATTTTAAATAAATAATCATACAGGATCGAATTTTGACAAAGCTGTATTATTTTTGGCACAAGGAACATTTGAGGCATAGTGACAGTTTGCAAGCACCCTAAATTGTGCTTCCAATTTCCAACATAAAAGTGAAGAAAAATATAAAGAACATTTGCATCTGCACAGAGTAGACGTGCACAGAACAGATGTGCACATGTACATGCAAGCACCCGCACACACACACTCACACTCACAGAAGTAAACACACACATTCACAGCTTCTTCCCTTCTCTCAGTTCTGTAGCCAGTGAGCCGCAGAAGCCGACAACTCTCTAATGAAACAAGGGCAGGTGTGAAAAGCTCATTTGCAGAAACAAAGGCTTCAACTGATCTCGTATTCCGCACCTCCACCTCCTTCTGTTGCACTTGGCGAGAACCATTAAAGGTGCAGTCATTAGTAAAAGAAAAGAAAGAACGCAACTCTCTCAGACTCATTACAGGAGAAGAACTCTGCACCACAGGACTGCCATTGTTTCATGGATGTCAATCAGAGAACAAAATTTCTAAAAGTTAATGTTGTTGCAGGAGCTGTTGTTGCATTACACAGTATAGCATCAACAATGAGAAATAACAGCATGCCTCGCTGATTGTTATCACAATGACTCATTTCTAAAATTGTCGGTCAGAATAATCTTAGGGAGGGACATGACAGTACGCAGAAGACATTGGTGCATATGCTGTTGCTTATTCCAGGAAGTTTGCAGTGTGCAGTCTGTTCTCCCTCTGTTCAGATTCAGGCACAATTTGTTGTCCACATGTTCAGTAAACAAAACTGTAGCCCCACCACCCAAATTCAGAACACAATTGACCAACAAGTC
The DNA here is from genome assembly GCF_020382885.2 of Scatophagus argus. Lineage (NCBI taxonomy): Eukaryota > Metazoa > Chordata > Actinopteri > Scatophagidae > Scatophagus > Scatophagus argus. The sequence continues at coordinate 21,303,767 of NC_058497.1, read as the reverse complement.
TTTTAATATAGAGAGTAACGACAGCAACAAAATATACAAATTAATATAAAAATTCGATATTAACATTCAAAGGACATAACATTGCCTGTGTAAACACTGCACAATGTAACACAGAATGCAAAATATTCAGAGGACTGGAGAGACGGATCTGACTCTACATCAGTCTATTCATGAGCAGAGACTGTCCGAGGGAGTGTATTGTAAATACTCTGAGAGGATGTGACCCTTCTCTTGTCCACAGAGTGCCACGGCTGACCTCTTGTTATAGCTGTGACATGCTGAGCCATAAGTCAGTCCGGTCTGACACAGGAGTCAGGTGGCCAACTGACCCTGGCCTTGTGCTGGTAGACAAACTAAATGCATTCTATTTAAACACGGCCTGCCAGTCCTTTCCTGTAAACAGGGCAGGGTTAAGGCACGGGTGAATGTGGCATTGTGGGCCAATGTGCCGGCAGACTGGGCCACTCAGGGGACAGCAAGAAGCAGGCGGCAGGCATCACAACAGCAGCAGTGTTCACACACAGGCCTTCCCCACCAACTCCAAGTGTAAAGCTCAGGGTGCACTCAACATAATTGCCGCAGTGACCACATGTCTTCAGGAGGGGTGAAGGAATAGGGTGGGGCAAAGGGGCATAGGGGGCACCGGGGGGCTCGACCCCGGGCAATCTAAGGAGTGATGGATGGCTGGTAATTACTGGTAAATGGAGCGCCTTTGCTCTACAGCACAGTATTTCAACTGTGAGCCTGTGAAGGGAGAGGAAGAAAAGCAGAAAGAGAAGCGACGAACAGCAAAATCAGCTCAACCACTTGGACACATACACACTGCAGCCATGACTGAGTGAGATTCAAGGAGCTACAGAACATGCGGTAAATCTGCGAGCTGTTCTGTCTGATAAACCTGCTCTAATCCATGTCAGGGCGCACTTTTCAGAGAACCACACAGGGTTAAACACGTGTGGTGAAGAGCACCGAGGCCCGAGCTGTCTATCTGCGACCTTGTTTGTGAGGTTGCACTCTCGGCTCAGCTCTGGTTTGTCAGCTTGGTCAGTCTACTGACAGACTTTGAGTGAAAGGGTAACAGACATATTCACACTTGTCAAGGCTTTGCTATTTTTCATTCCTTTCCACTGAGTTTGAGTCAGTAGCCTTAGCCACATGTGAATGACATACCCACACGCCTGTTTACAGATTATGTATTGTTTGTGGAACTGGCTAGAATGGAAACATTTGGGGGAAAAAAAGCAGTTAATAACACTTTAAATGTCTGATGGCTGCTAATGGCTGCAGTGGTTGAAAGCTTTAAAAAACTGTTAAATTATGACCTTAAAACAATTAAAATGTCTTTATATTTCAGAGCTAACTGCTTAATAACAAAAATCTGAAATAGTGAATATAATATTTGATATTTTATGATATAAAACGCCATTTTATTGGCAGCAATTAAATAAAGTGAAGATAAATGGCAGTGCAAACAGCATACAGAAAACTGTGCTCAGGCAACTTCGTTCAGAGACCAGTTTTAATAAAGTCAAGGGAGTGCATTCTTTCAGCCTGCTGTCATTCTGTGCATAGACTTCTGAAACTAATATCGGCTGAGCTTACAGTGAAAAGAAAAGACGCTGGCAGTGAGAAAAAGGCAGAGATATCATTTCATTTTGTGCAAACTGCAAGTCGAGAAACTTGAGGCCACACACATACATCAGACTAACGTGCGCAGACACTCAAAGTCACACGCACTCGTGCTGGCTGAGGTGGCAGTGTGTTCTTATGAACGCAAGCCAAAACAAGCTGGGGGGAACAGAGTGGCAGAGCACACACACACACACACACACACGCAGGCAGACATCCCTGAGGTTAGGCACAAGTAGACTGAGCAGACTGCCAACCTGGGGCCTGAGGATGGCACTCGGAGCTTTCACACAGCCAACAGGAAATACTACTAAAGCCCAGAGCGGAGTGCAGCAGCGGGATCACACAATTCTGCAAACGCTGTGCACAACCGAGCCAGTAAGACCTGCATTTTAAATACATGCAATGTGACTGCTGTAATGCCGTTCAAAATAACATTACATTAATCTTGAAGACTGTTTTATTGAAACAAAGAGTGCCAAGGCCTCTGTGAGTTTCTATACTACACTTTGTTGTTCATGGACCTGGATTGGACCTGGATTAGATGACGCAGCAAATCTAAAAACAGAAACAAGGTACGCTGTACTTCCAACGTAAACACAGCTTAACATTTCAAATTGTCCTACAATGGCAAAACGCCCGACACAAACGAGCTCATACTGAGATCTGGAAAAAAAAAACAAAAAACAAAAAACAACACAACTGACCAAAAAAAGCCAAAAAAAACTCCTTTTAGCACAACAGGGTGAGATGCGGTCTTAAATTTTGAGAACTAAAAATATCATTGGCATGAAGCAAACACCACCAATTATTTCGAAACATTCATTTCAACTTGACGTTTGTTGTGACTGCGAAAGACTGGTGTTTAAAAATACTACATCTCCATATGTGGAGTGAATCGTACAGAAAACAAAACACGCAGACATCACAAGATGAATGAAAGGGAGAGCAGATTTAATCAGACTGTGACAGACCCCCAGCTTATGTGCAAAATGTGTGACTCTCCTGTCAACACCTGCTACTGCGTATACATCCGTCAGCGAGGCAGCCGGTGGAGTACGTACAGCACAGGGGCGCTGGGGACAGGGCTACACACACACTTCTGACATAATGCAACAACTGTACCTTCTATGAGCAGCTCTTGTCCATGGCTTCCCAGCAGGGTGCGTGATAGGAAGGGTGCAAAGTCCACAAAGGTCTCTCTAAGCAAGGGTGCCACCTTCTCTAAGGCCCTCTCCAGCTTTGTAGTGATGCTGTCAAAGAAAACACATGAAGAAAAACTGACTTAGAATTAGAGCAAAAACGTAAGGGAAGTAGTGCTGTGCTTTCCAGCGAGGGTAGCCAGGAAAATAGCAGTGCAAACCAAGACTGATATTCGTGGCAGCCATGACTGATCTCACTGGAGATGTGTAGATTTTGGAGAAGAGAAGATTTTATGTGGTTAAATGCCCTGCAACAAATATTTTGTTGCCTTCAAAGACAGGATTTCTCACCCGTTGTATGCATTCTTTGCTGTGACACGCTAGCAGGCTTGCACATTGTTCAACACTGCAGGGAAGTTCCTTATCTTCTACACACTTTCTACGTGCTGCTACCTGACATTATCTAAGCATCTCATGGAACTGTGAGCTGGAGTCATGCCGCCGTTCAGCTCAGACTGTATACGAGCAGAGATACGACTCAAGCAGCTACATATCTCTGAGCTCCTACGCGTATACACACGGATACTAGGCAACACGAGGAGAGTCGAGGCTTGTTTTCCCAGCTAAGATGAGCAGAAAGCAGCAGGGTATAGAGAAACAGAAAGTGAGAGAGGAGAGGAGAGGAGAGAAGAGGAGAGGAGAGGAAAGGAGAGGGAAGGTTGAGAATTTGCATGAGTGTTCCTTGTATGTGTGTGTGGTGTAATCTGCCTTCCAACACTGGGAAAACACAGCGGAGGGATGACAGACTAGCATAAAGAGCAGGGTGTAAAGGGGTCTAGATGGCTAACATAAAAGTTCTTGCCTAAGACACTGGCCTGCACCTCTGGAGGCTGCCTGTAATCCTGTCACGGAGCTAAACGGTTTGTGCTCAGGAGGTGTTGGTCCCTCACGTAGTGGACACTGGTCCACTTCACAAAAGGCACTGAAATACAGAGAGAAACGAAAAATGAAACCACAGGCAGTAGCTGCTTCATTTTGCTTTGTGACTTAATGATTAGCCTCATTAACCAATTATAAAATCATAAATTCTAATTATGTTTGTTATTTTCACCACACAGAGCAGGAAATTCAACTAGGATGTTTATTTCCCTCATCTTAAAAATAAGTTAGGCACTTGCAGGCTCTGCAGTGAGATAGTCTTATCATTGACTTCACAGTTACACTAAGTGATGTCGGTTACTGCTGCCATGGCAACTGAATCCTCTAGCAGAACACACTGAAGCAAAGAGAGAGAGGAAGAGAGGAAGAGAGAGAGAGAGAGAGAGAGAGAGAGAGAGAGAGAGGAAGAGAGAGAGAGAGAGAGAGAGAGAGAGAGAGAGAGAGAGAGAGAGAGAGAGAGAGAGAGAGAGAGAGAGGGAGAGAGACTCTGGAGAAAAACCGGGGCTCTCAGCAGTCAGTGGGAGAGCAGGACTAAGGACCTCTGTCACAAACTATTAGAGCAAGTGAGGAAGAAGAGACAAGGTCACAGCACGATATACGCACAGAAATACTCAAACCTACACAAAGAATTAGGTCAAACTTTGTCATTTGGCTCCAAAGAGGAACGCCTCAGTTTCATCTGTGGTATTTTGTTTAGTGGAGAAACAAAGAACATGAATGTACCACATGGAATAAACTGCTGTTAGTTAAAGGTGAACCATGAAGACACAGCAGTTATCAAATCAAAATACATCAATCAGTTCAAAGGACAGCAAAAACATGAAAAAGATAATTAAAAATAAAATATTTTGTGGAAAAACTATGAGGATACGTTTCACACAAACAGATTTTAGATGTAAGTCACATAATTCGATTGAAGTGAGTTTACGAACACAGTAAGCATGGGTGAGCAGAGAGGGCCCTGTTGTACCTCATGTTTTCTACTGAGTCTTCAGGCATGGGGGCCACCGTCTGCACTGCCGGCAGATTCTTACTGGTGGCTCCATTGACAAAATTGGAGGAAGAGGTAGCAGAGGGGGCTGCATCAGTGGCTCCTGCAGGGAAGACCAACACAAGCATGCAACATTAGTGAGTGCAGTGCAAGAGTAGTTCTCGATATGTACGTCTTACCGTAAAGTATAATTCAGAATAATTTGAAATGTGGGACTTTTAGGAAATGAAAGCACTTTTAAACTACATTTTAAGTATTTTGAATGTTACTACAGTTATGTGATCAAAGATTAAACCCAGCACTGACTCATAAGAAAAAAAATACATATATATTGATTGAAGTCACATTTCACTGTCACGCTCACATCCGACAGACTGAAATAATTTCAAGAAACAGTAGAAAGAACTGAAAATGAACCTGGCCCCTGACGGTGGACTGACAGGAAATTTCAACCACATCATACAAATGAAAACATGGTAAGAGTGTCAAATCGTGCATCTCAGCTGGCTGTTAAAACTGGCGCCTGCAGCAACACGTAGGACGACAAAGATGAAGAATCAGCCAACAAATCAGAAAAGCTTCTGCAAGAAATTTTTTACTTATTAGTTTTGGCATCAAAGCCAAAATTAGGGTTTTGTAACTACAGTAATTACAAGGTGAGCCCTGAGTCACATCTTCTTGGCAGCACAGGTGTAAGTATAAAGCCATTATTTTAACAGTCCTTATGAGAGGTTAAAATCAGAGTAAGTGAGATCATGGGGTTTGGGTGAGAGCCTGTAGCTTTAGCTGAAAGCACACTTTGAGTTGGATACATTTCTCACATTCCTGCACGGTGGCTCAGAGAGGAGAAGGAAAGCTTTTCTTTTTCTTTTTAAACTGGAGCACATTAAAAAGGTGTTGGAGCTCCTAATTGTTCTTGGTGTTCAGCGCGTCCTTTCGGAGACCCAGACTTCCACTGAGGTGGAAGCGGCTCAGTGCAGCAGAGACCAGGGAGAGGCAACGTGACAGCAGAGGGAGGGAGAGAGGCCATGTAGTCGATCCGACAGGGACACATACTACACAGGGAGGCCATGTGTACACGTGCTTTTCACTATTGTAAAGACATTTGCTTAATTGTATAATTCAGGTAGATTAAAATGGGATCCTAGTGGAGGAAGGAGTGCAGTTTAAATTTAAGAATGCACTCAAGGGCAGTGCAGATGATGGTAGTAAGGTAAAGAGGGCCATCTAGTGGTAAGAGCAGACCCCTGCACAGGCATAGAGGATCACATGATCCAACAAAGGGAAAACACTTTGTTTCTATTCCTGGAATTGCATCAAAGAAAGAAAAAACAGGCTCATTAAGATAAACACTAATTACTAAAATTAAGCACTCTAAAACTGCTCTAAAGTATTATGAATTAAAAATGAAACACATAACCAAAGCTGAATGTAGTATTTTGACTATAGGAGTGAGTTCAGGTAACCTTGTGCGTGACTCACCAGTGGTATTGATCATGCTTTTAGGGGTTGCAGAGGCAGCAGCAAAGATGTTGGGGGTGCTGCCAGCTGCCAGGCCAGCAGAGGTGCTGCTACTGCTGCTGCTTCCCACTGTGTTAACTGCCAGGCTGCCAGGGGAGGTTTTCTTCACAGGCACCACCACACTCCTACAGGAAACACATACACAATACACTTTATTCATACAGAAGCACAGAAAAAACAGACTTCTAAACAGTTTATATATCAAAACGTTCAACAGAGTTCTAACACTATACTGCTGCAGAGTGAACCAGAAAGTGAACCAGAAATGCACAATCTTCCCTCCCAAAGGGCCTCTAAGACAGACATTAAAACACCCCAGAGTACTTTAGTAACTTCAAGTGGTAACTATAGACTTAAACTGTGATAACTTCAGAGTTATTTATATATTCTGACTTATGACCTTGATACTACAATACAAAAAGACTGCTTTTTTTGTCCAAAGGTCATAGTTGAGCCCAGCGATTGAGAAGTTGCAAACTAGGGGTTCAATCATGTATCAGGTTAGCTTTAGGACAAACATTGTCACAATAAAGCTGACTTTCAGTAAAGCCAGTATCTGGAATAAGCTTTTCAGCCCTGGTTTTAGAAGAAAACAGAAGACTTGAAATTCAACTGTTATTTTTCTAATCCTCCCTTCTGAAATACTTCCACACAACAGGAGAAAGAAAGGAGAATAGTAACAATCTTCATTGTCTCTTTTTGCTCCCAGGCCCAGCTAACATGAGCATGCCCAGACATAAACAAAACATTCGGAAAGGGAAACATCCTGGCCTGTAACTCCATCTTTCAGCATAACGCATGCAATGCAAACACATACACACAAACACAGGAGGATAAAGTAAATAAACCTGAGGGCAAGGAGCCAGCCAGCCAGCTACTACACTTCTCCTTACATCTGCTCTTGCCACTGTTGGCCCTCTGCTGCCCTCTGCTCTGCTTGGAAAAGCTGAAAACATCCCAGACCCTAATGAAAGGCTCTCCAGGAGCGACTTGGCACTTGTTACTGACATGCATTTGCATAGCTACCGTCTGTGTTCGAACCGACAGAGCTACGGCTCACTGAGCATCAGGTTCGAGGCCTTTCTCCTTTCAGAAAACACATGTGGAGTGTTAGACATATTTACAGATTATGTTCTATATACTGCAGGTTTTTAAATGATGATCGTAGAGAAACAACCCTGTAAATTCTTTTCGAGAAACAGAAACCCTTAAAATGGAAACAGAAGAGGTGGCAAATAATTAAATAATTCTGAATACATGTGAACATTTGTACATCTGGTTATAAACACCATATAAAACATATAAACACCATAGGATTCATAATGTGATATGTGCACACAGACACCATGGCACTATTTAGCTAGATATAAACAGAGAGTATCCAGTACAAGACAGCTTCCAAAACTCATACATTAGAGGAATTATATATATGAATATATACATATGAAAAGATAATATTTCTGTATTTATGATATATATGTATATATATATGTATATATATATATATATATTTATAGCACTAATGTTTTATTTCAAAATATGTTCATGCTTAGCTTAAGCCTCATCATCTCAGCTGTGCATTTTTTATGTACTTCTAAAGTGGAAATACTGCACACGCTTAACATACACGTGTGAAACCCCAAAATCTCTTTATTACGATGTACGTGTGTCCAAATGGTCCATCAAATGCTAAAGACCAACATAACATCATGAGCAGCTCGATATCAAACAATAGTTACAAAAAAACTGTATGTTCACAATGAAGACACTTTTACTGGAATACAATTTAAATTTGCATTTGAAAAAAAAAAGTCTTGCCACAATTGTGGCCATTCTACAGTTGTACCGGTTCTCCCATGAAACAGTCGCAGTGAGCTCCAACAACTTAGATGCTTGAGATGAAAGATTCGCTTGTGAATTCATGTACCAGCAAATGAAACACAGACACATCACTAACCCACCAGACTTCTGTTCACGTACGATCTGATTGGCTGAGGATTAAAGATGATGCAGTGGACTTGGCCTTGCAAGAGCTCCCTGTCACGACTGAGGAGGAAAGCTGGTCCTTATCAGGTCTCCAGTTGGCCTTTGGGTCTGTGAGGGAGCCAGATAATGTCTTGTCCAATCTCCAGCAGTTACTCTGGGTGACACAGACCAGGCCTCTGCTCTGTCACGAGCTAAGCCGGCCGTCATCTGAAGCAAATCCCCCAGAAATCCTCCTCCCAACAAAACAACACAGACTTTTACTATTTTATGTTGCTTTTTGGATTTTATCTCACGACAGTTTCTATAACTGATTTCTCAAAATGAAAAACCTCATGAAATATAGGCTCTATAGCTCTTTAGTTTATCACTATGGATAAAATCTATAAAAAGCAGGTAACATTCCACATTAAGTGACACAGTGTTGCCTGGCTGACAACCACTTAACATGCATACAATACCAAAACCAGTAGTAAAATAACATTGTTGAGCAGCAGAACAAAATCAACTCAGTTCAGAGAAAAGCCTGAAAGCTTGCTGATATTCCATCATCTCCAGACACATAGAACTGATGACAAAAATCATTTACTTTGTAGATCTTTGCACTGCTCTCCTCTGTGAAATCTTATTGACGAATACGGAGAACATAACGAGCATGTTTTGATTGTCTAGAACTGGTCACGAATTTAATCCTTCTTTGGAAATTTATCACTCGCTCGCATCTTCCAGCACAAAGTCTGCCTGCTCTTGCACAACTGGCATAGCTGAGGCGTTACATTAGATCTACAGGATGTTGATAAAACATGAACCTCTTTTAATGAATAATTTATTAGCTGAGTGCTCATGAATCATGTATAGATTATCTAGCGCATATCTTATTAATAGGATTGTCTTAATTGAGTTGCAGAGAATAAAGCAAGGATTAATCTTGTAATTAATATTAATGAGCTCTGCGGCTGTGGGAGATGACTGGGGTGTAAAGTATAACCGAAGAAATTTTTCTTTTATAAATCCAACAGATGGAATCTAATCTAATAGTGCTTTACTCAGGAGTACAAGGATAGTCACAGAGGCAATGTGCCGACATTCCACTCCCAAATTCAATTAAAACCAATTATAATTGTTCTGCATCACAGAAAAAAAATGTAAGGACAAATAATATCTCATAGAGCTCATTTGTAGACTTTAAAGGAAAGAGAAGGGAAAAGGAAGGAAGTTAAGGATTAAGAAAGATAAGGTTCCCATCTGGCTAAATGGAAATCTGAATGTTGAGCAATTTAAACCCCTCCTCTATGAAAGGGGCCTCTGCCCCTGTGCACTCTGCTTCAAGCCATTTTTCCCTCTCCTTTTTTCTTTTTTGATGTTGTCACTCCCAATCTATTGCTGCCTTGACAGACAAATGAAAGGCCTGTCCATGTCTGGCAGCTCATTTCGCTGGCAGGTGGCAAACAATTAGACACAGCAAATGGAGGCTGGAGGTGAAGTGACATGAAAAGCATGAGACAAAGTTGTATATGTGGTCAGGAGGGCTTGTGTGAAAGCATTTCAAAAATAATACACTTTGCTGTGGCGACTCATTTCAGGCTGCCAGTTCCCATTACGGGTGTGAGCGGTGAGGGCGGCAGGGCTGGCCGTGGTGTGGCGTGAGGCCGCCTCTGTTTAATCTGTCATAAACACCCTGGAGACCCCCACCCTCTAAGCTGTCCTCGCTCCACGTACTCGTCCATCTTCTCTCCTATTCATCAGGCTCACCTCAGCAGTACACAATAAAAAGAAGTGAGGCCTCATTGTTACTCCTGACTCAGTGTGTTCTCTGCTGTCTCTCTGGGACCTGGCTGTGATTACACAAAAAAACTCTACACAGTCAATGGAGTCCAGAGGACAGCAGAAGTTTCTGTTTGTGCTAAACCTTCCTTTACTTTCAGAAAAATTACGATTTTCAAAACTTATCCAGCTACAGGGGACACGGATCGGGAGGAGCTAAAGCCTGAAATCCCTGCAGGAGCAGGTTTGTAAACTCCCAAATCCAGATAGATTACTGTGTGGTTTTATCTAATCCAGGAATGTAAATAAACCGCAGCAGTGCCACCGTGCTTTGAAGACCCTTTCAAACACAGGAAGTCCTTGCCATGAGTACAATACAAGTGGCCTGAAATGAATAATGTCTTAGATGTTGCTTAGAAACCATTAGTAAAATACTGGATAACTAAAATAAACCCTGAGGATTAACAACAGCATTTTAGGGCTGCTTGCATGTTAGCGCACACACACACACACACACACACACGTTTACGGTATGAAATGTTTGCTAGTTATCCTCTAAGAATGATACAGTCAAACATATGATAATATATTCCCTTCTTTGCCCCTTGCATTTTTAATTTTCAATTCAATTCAGTTTATTTATATAGCGCCAATTCACCACAAAAGTTATCTCATGACACTTTCCAATTAGAGCAGGTTTAGACCAAACTCTTTAATTAAATTGTAATATAGAGAACCCAACATTCCCCCTTGAGCAAGCACTTGGCAACAGTGGCGAGGAAAAACTGCCTTTTAGAAGGCAGAAACATCAGAGCAGACCTCGGCTCAAGATGGGCGGCCATCTGTCTTGACCGGTTGGGTTGAGAGAGAGAGAGCAGGAAAGAGGAAGAGAGAGAGAGAGAGAGAGAGAGAGAGAGAGAGAGAGAGAGAGAGAGAGAGAAAGACAGACAAAGAGAGAGAGGGAGAGGGGGGTGGGGCGTGAGAGAAGGGGCACACAAGCAGAGATGCATAGCAGCAGTAATAATACCAGAAGTATTGCATGTGTTCACGTTTTGCCAATAAAGCTGATTCTGATAAAACACAAAGAAGCTACAAACTCATCACCACAGTATCAAAATGATCACCTGAGATTAGCGTCAGTATCTGACCCAGACTGAAGTATGGTTATCAGTGTTGTTATTGTGCTGAAAGTTTTGGCAGAGCATTATAATGTGAGGGTGAAGTTGACCTTTAGGAAATAAAATGTCATCTTGTCATCTTTTTTGACCATAGACATTTGGGTGAAAAGTTTTCATAATGATCATATGAGCTGTTCAACACACGGACGGACAACCTGAAAATATAACGCCTCCAGCTGAAACTGTTACCAACACATAGGCACAACAATGATGACACCTCCTCACCTGTCAAAGGAATGAAACTGCATGGGCAGCATGGCCTGGGCCTGGGCCTTGGCAGTAGGGTCTGGGTAGGCCACAGGCTCTAGTCCAGCCTCCATGGCTTCCAATGGGGCTGCCACCAGACTCCTCAGAATCTCCTTGACGTTGATGCCCCCTCTGGGCTGGCTGATGCTGGTGATAGAGGAGGATGATTTCAACGCCTCCATGCTGGGCGATTCAGACAGACTCTCCTGAGACTGCTTGACCTCTGAGGACAGTGTAGATATGAGCGCAGGCCTTCCTGCTCTGTGGTCCAAGTCAGACCCGTTGAAGATGCTGGCTACCTGCTCCTCCCCGATACCAGAGTCTGTGTGGGGAAGGGAACTTTCCTTGTGGAGGTCTTCTGATGGCACCGAATGGTTCTTACTGCTGTCAAATGTTAGGGGGGTTTCTGTAGAATGCACACACACATTTAAACACAGATGACACACATAGGTACACAACTAGGAAAACTGTTAAAACTCAAATACTACAAATACTCATTACATTTTTTAGTTTTATTTTTATTTGTTATTGACTTCTGCTAAAATATAAAAACAAGCAAAAGAATAAACAATCTCCCACAGTTCAATGTGATGTTTTGGTGCTTTTGCTGGATAAATTAGTTCAGTGAATTAAATTAATTCTGTCAATCTTTACACTATATATATGAGCATATCACACATATTTGTTGCAAGTAACCTTTCTAGATGCCAAAAGATTAGCATAATAGTATTTGTTAAGAGAAGTAAGAAACGAATTTTGACGAACAACATTTTACAACAATCTGATACCAATACTAATGAACCAAACCGGATTTCAGAGCAGCCTTTACATTCCTAGTCAGAGAGTAAATTTAGCGAGTGAGGAAGGAGCCATGTGGCGACGCGGCTTCTTAGATCTCCCCACAGAAGCTCTGATCCTCTGGTGAGATTATCACTCAGTTATTCTGCTTCTATGCTAATACAACATGAATCCTTTTCTTCAACTTCCTCCTGCCCTGGGAGGCACATCTATTTAACTGATTTGAAACTGTGACAGAGGAGTCAGACAGCTGCTTTATTAATCTGCTACATAATATACTGTACGCTGTACCGTTACATATATGAGATGTTGAGGGTGAACCAAGAAGGCTAAAATCTGCATTACACTGAAAACACATTGTTTATATAGTGATAAACTTCAAATAATAAATGTTGATTTTCCTGGAAAGTGGCCTCTCTGTCTGATCTTGGTCCATCCTGACCCAGCGGTTACCTAGATGCAAGGCGAGCCATTTTAATATTCATCACATGCCCCCTAACAAAGTCAGCAGGGCCTGATTTAGCCTGCAACTTGTCTGGCTTCCTGGTCCATCAGACAATCGTCTGCCACATGCCGTCTGGAAAATTCCCCCATTTTCTAGTGAAATTTATGAAGGCGGCAGTGTGCCTCTCTCCTCCCAGCAACCTCTATGATCCCATTCTCCTCTGGTGGATTGCTTGCCTAATGGGCACTGACAGATGGGGCTGAAAATAGCAAGCCTGGCTCCACTGCCCCAAAAACCCACAGTAGTTGGTCAGCATGCTGCTGCTTTGCCATCTCTCCTCTCCTCACTGCTCGTCTTCTCCTTCCTCATTCTCCGCGTGCTCCGAGCGCAGTATTACACATTCATATTTCTTTGGGTCTTTCTTCTTTTTTTCTGGTTTCTTTTATTCACCGCACCTTTTGTCTGAATAGAAGCTGATAAAGTATGCTCACTCGTGCATGTTATAATAGCAACTTGGCACTTCAGCAGAGATTGCATTAAACCTTTGTAGGCAGCCACTGATTTCCTTTCATGTGACTCAATGTATGATTTATGACTCGAGGCAAATACTACCTTTCATTTCATGGCGAACGAAGATGCCCATTCAAGTTCATAACTACCTTCTCCAGCCCCGCTCTCCATTTGCTTCCACATTTAATTCTGTGCAGTGCAATTAGCAGAGCTTATGAATAAATCATATGTGAACTAGTGGAGTGCAGGCAGGGTATCCCTGCTATTATACTGAATGAGCTCTCAGCTCAAACTGGTAGCTGGATATCAAAAAGGACCAAGGACACTTAACATTCATTTATATCTGACACAGTGACCAGGAGCTAAGATTAGTGACCAGGAAGAACGGATGTAGGGAAGGTAGGGCAACAGCTGTCAACACCTGTGCTGGTGGGCGAGTTGATCTCCTGACGCATGCTGCGGCCCGATTGGCTGCTTATCCTGGCAGTCTCACGTTGGGGCTCCAGGATGTCGCGGTACTTGGAGACCATGAGGACAGAGATGAAGTACACCACAGCTAAAGCCAGGAACTGTGCTTGCTTACTGTCATCCTGTGGAAAGGAATCACAACGTGGTTACGCCACTCTATACCCACAACCCACCGTTGCTGCCTGAAATGGTCCTCTCACAGGAAACCACTTTGCACAGAGCATGAAACACATTCAAAGTACTGCCATTATTCTCTCATATATCTCTAACACAAGCTTTTAAATATATCCATTCACCACCATTGATTCAACATTTCGTAGACTTGTATTAAACAAGCAGCAACTGAGTCGACAAGGGCGCCTTGGGTGTTTCACCTTCACACTGAAAGGTGTTACACTGAGCACAGACACACAAATGTAGACCTGCACTCACCACATCACGAAACACCACAGCACGCAGTCGATTGATGTCCACATCCTGCAGAAGGCGATCAGGGTCCTTAATGGGAGACAGGTTACCAGGGACAGTCTCTATGGATGTCTAAAGATAGATAGCACAAAATGACAAGCTACTCTATTCAGTCAAACATGAACAAATTAGGTAAGTTTTTACTAATGCCTCTCTTTTTATTTGATTTTAAGGAATGGCAAACTCCATAATAAGGACATGAAAAATCTTACAAAGACAGTTTTAGTATAATAGAGGGCATAAATGACACTTAGAATAAGAGCACTGGGTAAGCATCACTTCTCAGACCACATCATGAAAATGCTGCAAAGTGCACAGATAAAATTTGCAACTCGAGGCACAAAAAGCAAAGGCATGACACCACATCCTACCTTGCTGGAGGACACTTCCTGAGTCTTGTGGTTGTTGGGAATGGAAGATTTACTTCCCCTGTCTCTGTGTCTCTGTCTGCACTCCAGACAGTTCCTAACAGCCACACAACACACTGCATGCACACACACACACACACACACACACACACACACACACACACAGAGTTTACAAATAGGCTCTCCTTTCAGAGTTAAATGGAAATTAAATGTTGATAACATGCATGACCTCCTATAAACTAATCAGTTATCTCTGATGACTATTTGTTCCAGGCTGTCAGGACAGAAGCTGGGAGTAAAATCAGCAGCCAGACTGATTTCACACTGAAGCCAGTGATGAGAAATTGTATGTTTGCAACAAGGACAGTGTGAAGTCTGAGGGCTATTTCTCATCCCCCAAAGCACAACTTGGAGTCAACAAGCTAGCCAACACAAGCGCAGGCGCGCACATGTGCACTTACACACATACACACCCACTGGCCTGAACAGATATAGACACAGATACACTCTCACATGCCAAGACAAAAAGAGACACAAATACACACATTCTTTATGCCTTCTTTTTTTGTCAACTAAATCTGGTACGACAACAGAACTCTAATTTTCAAAGATGATTCAATAAAATTCACAATTAACTAATTCTGAATTGAGCCGTCATCTACTTTGCATTCCAAAAAGAAAAAAAAATCTCTACAATGTACACAAACACAAACACAAACACACAAATGGACAGAGAGGACATCATGGAGTCCTATGGAACACACCAATGACAGACACAAAGGCTACAGGAATGCACCGCAAATGATTCGCCCTCCTCAGTATGACTTTCAAAAAGATTCCTGTCATTTTCTGCAGCTGGAAAGTGCAGCAAAAGCCTGCAAAGGACTCTTAAATTAATTAGCTTTGCTGATCAAACAGAGGATTGGGGGGATTAGAAAAATTCTTACAGTGTGTGAAGAGAATTTTGTGGCATTTTCGAGCTCATCAAATTTCTATTGAAACTGGCAAAGAAAAAGCTTTTTACCCCCCAAAACCCCAACACAAAGATACTGTAATTGTTTCACTACCGCAGTGCACTGACTGACATTCACATCTACAGCAGAACAGCAGACAGTCATTAGCTCACCAAGTCTGAGGCACTGACGCATCAGGCCACCGGAGGACATATTCTTCTCAGCCTCGATCTCACTGAAGTTGAGGGAGCTCGAGAACACCAACACGTCCACCATAACCATGAGACGGGACAGGAACGTGACGGCCATCTCTGAGGACATGCCCTGTGTTGCCTCAATGTTGTCCAACTCCGTCTTGCACAAGCAACAAGGAAGACACCAATCACATAAAATAAAAAGCGCACAAGATCATCTTTGCCATATTCTCTTAGTTGCGATTAGAGCAAGATATTTTAAGAGAAACATGCAACAGATGATTGAAAAGGAGGAGATCAAACATATAAACAGCAGTGGGTACTTCGGAATTTAGGTCAACAGCATGGGACATCATTATTATGGGAGGGTGAAGTAGAGATAATATTCTCAGTTGTAGAAATTTAGGTTTAATCCGAGTCCACCTCTCCTTTTGTTTGTGTTGGAACATAGAAAGGTTTTCCAAGGCAAATATCTACTTGCCAATTCAGTGTGAAATTGAGAGAGACCTTAAAGTAGCATAAATAACATCCTTGGCAATCTAGACATACACAGACAAGATAAACAAAAGAAAATGATTAAAATCAATTTCAGTTAAAGCCTGCAAATTAAGTCTGAGTGTCACAGTAGATTGATAAAAGTAACCATAAATAACACACAGAGAAGCTAATTACAAACATATGAGACTGTACCAAAATAATCATAGGCATTAACTGTAGCAGAGTGAAGCTGAGCAAACAAAGCCAGCTCCAGTCAATAAACACAAACAAGACTTATTTCCCATAGGTACATACTATACTGTAGTGAAGACAGGCA
Organism: Scatophagus argus; assembly: GCF_020382885.2. NCBI lineage: Eukaryota > Metazoa > Chordata > Actinopteri > Scatophagidae > Scatophagus > Scatophagus argus. The sequence continues at coordinate 21,287,356 of NC_058497.1, read as the reverse complement.
AGCAAAGACCATGCGGTTATAATAAACTGCCACTAGATGGCGTTACTCCTCCACAGTGAAGACAGCGATGGGCACTTACAGAAGGGGAGGTGGCCGCTGAGAGAAGAGGCAAGATCCCTCCACAAGCGATAATGATGTTGTCTACCATTTGTGAGATGAGGTGGATAGTGTTGTGGACAAAAATAATGTTCTCATTACTGTTAACAAAGTCCATAACAGATTTGGTGGAGTGGCTGCAGGGGAGGGAGGGAAAGAAACATTATTATGGGTACAAGCAGTTTTCACATTATATAAATCCCATCAATTGTGCTATGAATTAAGCTAAATATATTTACAGGATAATATGCATAGAAAAAACTCTAATGAAGTGGTAGTAGTAGATGTCAATTGTGATACGGAAGGTTAAACTAAGCATCACTACAAGCACCATGCTCACCCTCCCTCTCTGTCTTTCTCAAGTGCACATAAACCACTTCACACACCTCCTCCACACATGGACATCACTCTCCAGTGCAAACAGCAGGTCAGTGAGCAATCTCTGGTGCATGGCTGACCATTTGAACTCTGGGATGCGGAACATGGTGGTGCGTGGGCCAGGGCTGAACTGACGTCTCTGCTCCTCCGTCATGGGCATCCCCCTGAAGCCCAAGTCCACACGTATGTCCCTCTCCATCTGAGTGGCTAAGCGGCCATGTAGGCTCTAACAGGAGACCAGTTAGTCAGTATAAAACAGTGTCATGAGATGCTGTTTACAGATTAGCTCCTAATCATATTCTTTTGTCAAGACTGATAGTGCATCTTTAATGAGATATAATGCTACTGTCATACTATTCATTAAGAATGATGAATTGCCAGAGTGTTCGAATGATCTCTTCCTGCCTGCAGGTAAAGAAAAAATACAACAAGCTCAATCCAACCTCTAAATATTAAGATGAATGAGTCAGCAAGGTCCTGCAAAAAAAGGCTATTTAAAAAGCAGTGGCAATGAATTGAACATGAGCAATTATGCAACAGCAGAGAAATGTTTAAAAATAAACCCTGCCTCCCATCGGCCCACCATCAGTGACCCAGTCTAGGTAAAAGAGCCTGACCTCTGAAAAAGAGCACAGCTCATATGAGAGGAGGGAAGCAATGAACAAATCCCTAGCGACCGTTGCAGAAAAATGCTTTGTCTATTTCTGCCCTACAGTTGGCCATTCCAGCAACCCACTTTCCTGAATCTCAGAGGGATGTTGCCCGATGTTCACCAGGCCACCCTGTTCCCATTACAACTAGAGATGGGCAAGGAAATGATCCCTGTGGGTCTGGTAATATAGAACTGCTCACTAAACGCCAGTAGATCCTGACAGTGGCAAATGGAGACCTGGTGCTGCTTTGTTGTAGCACTACCCCCTTTAACACAGCCTGCTCAAGGCAGGAATGGGACACGTGCTGTTTTACATGTGCTGTTGTGTTACCTCGGCTGCTCCTAGAACAATGTCATGCTATCCAAAAATACATACACTGGGGCGTTATAATACCAGCGCTGTTTGATTCAGTGTTAAAAAGCCAAGCTGGCATAAAGACTGGTTTTCATTGCTGCAGTATTGCAGGATCTCTGTGTGAAAAGGGTTACTGGTGATCATCTGCTCTGACTAACCTTTCCTGTTATTATAAATCAAGTGAAGTCAGTGAATCTCGACTATTTCTGTCATGAGAAAGTCTGAAAATGAGAAAAGACTGTCTTTTTTGTGTTGATAGACCTCAGACTGACCTGTGTGGTGGATGTTGTCTGAATCTTTTTCTCCTTGCCTTTGTTTTCTTCGGATCTCTCTGTGTCAGAATTGTTGCTTGTTGCATCTGCTGCACTGCTGGTCTTAACAGTCAAGGCGTCCCCTTCAGATGCCACTGCAGCTGTGGCCTCGGTGACCTCTAATCGTTTGGAGGAGACCTCAGTAGCGGCCGCAGAGCTGATGCCCTCCAAGGCTGCCTGCAGTTCAAACTCATCCTTCTCCAGGATACTGGGTAAGGAGCCAAGCTCAGAGCTGACTGTCATGTGAGCAAGAGGGCCCAGTTCATCAGTGGCGCTGGTGTGGACTGGAGCATGAGGCAGGACCAGAGGATCAGCTGGACTGAGATCAGGCAGTAGCTTGTCCTCCACCTTGCTGAACAGGAAGTCGTTGCTGTTGGGGATGCTGTCCTTGTCATCATCTAAAGTGATGAGAGGGGGTGCACTTTGGTCATCCATGCTGCCTTCTGGCAGCAACACGCTGTTGACGCTGTTACTGTTGAGCTTTTCCACAGCAGCACAATAAACATTATCCAAAAGAGAATCCACTTCCACCAGTGCTCCATTTTCAGATACTCCCAGAGTTTCAGAGTCCATGTCGTCTAGCTTAACCTCTGTGGCCTCCACCTTTTCAGCCTTGATGTCCACCAGAAGGTCATGAACTTCAACCGTGACCCCATCCACCGTATCCCCTGTTCCTCTGAGACTCTCCTCAGGCTCCTTCCCTTCAGCCAGCAGGTTGCGTGAGTCTGCACTCTCATAATCCTTCTCGCTCTCAGGTGTGTGGGAGTTATCGTCCATTTCTCTAATCTCAACTGTGCCCTTAATGCCAGAGGTCTGAGCAGACAGACCAGAGATGGTGCTGACGAAACCCTTCTTTCCTTTCTTAATATTTTCCTCCTCCTGACGTTGATACTCTTCATACATCTTAGCTAAGTACTCTTTATGTGCCTCATATGTCACCTATAAAAACGGCAAAATCATAGACGGCTTTAGCCACATATTTGTGAGGATCAATTTAGTTAAAATAAGACAAATTAGATAAAAGTGTCTCCCTCAGGTGTAGATATCAGTGTTTCCTATGTTGTACAGTACAGTACTCACCTTAGAGTGGGCTATAGAGAGCGTGTCCACCCACACACGCCATCCTCCCCACTCATATTTGATGGCGTGGTAGAGCAGAATACGAAAAATGTTGTACACCATCTCAGTGATCTTCTGCTCATCAGAGTTTTTAGGGTTGATGTAGCCAAGAGAAAACATCCAGTCCTGCCAAACAGAGCACTGAAGCAGACACCTGAAATACATACATAACCACAAGATCAAGAAAACAAAATCTGCCTCACTTTATCCAGATAACAGGTTTAAGTAGTTTAAGCAAACTCTGACCCTCTTATCTTCAACAGGTCTAAAATTTGTAATTGGTGTGGGTGCTAAAAGAAAGAATTTTCAACAACATCAATTCTACTCTGAGTTTTCCCTTCAAAATTAAAAATCTGTTATGATTCTTTCTGCATCTCCTCAATATTTTCTTTGTGTCCAGAGATCATACAGTTGCTTTATGGTATTTGTTATTCACATTAAAATAATTTGTTTTGATCATCCAGCCACTCATTATCACATTAATTTGTTTGTTTATTTGGCAGCAGCATCTCACAAAACAATAGCCAAGATAGAAAAGGAGCAAGCAAGTGAAAACCAATTAAGTGTTATTTTCAATTCAGCAGTTTGACTTGGTGAAGCTCTGTCTGCCTATTAATTATGGGCTAATTATGTTGTTGATTTGGGTCAGTGGTTTCTTAAGAGTTATAATTTAATTGCAATATGTCTTAAAGCGTGTCTGTCACAAGGAGAGACTGGATGTGAGAGTGAAAAAAAGAGAGAAATGAGCAACTGTCAAAAAACAAACATCTGCTGGAGAACATGTGCATGTCTATGGATTATTTAGTGTCCATATGAGTCTATAAAACATGATGCAAGCAGGAGGAACAGTGTCCCCCCCGCCCCCCCCCTCTTCTCTGCCATCCATTATTCAGTAAGATAATTGATGGAGTGGGTGAGTAAAAGGTTTAAGTTCTGCTCACCGTCTGTTCTCTCGGCTGTTGCTGAAAAGTTTAATCATATCTGAAAGGAAGAGCCGCCGGACCTCCATCAGCTCAGCACTGGGGGCGGAGTTCTTCAGTAAGGTGGCTACCACCTTGAGAATCACTGATGCCAGATGTGCACAAACACGTTGTCAGTTTTACCAGAGAACCAAGCTCTTCAGAGAGAATAAAACTCTTTGTGACACATAGCAAGCTTACTTGGGTTTTGAATTTTGACAGTGGAGTCGGGCTCTGGATGAGGTTTGTGAACTACCTGCGTGCACACCTGCTCTGTCAGGATCTGATGAGGGACGCAGTGAGAGGATGTCGGTCACACATTGTGTACACAGAAACCAGTGGTGCAGCAAAGTTGGCACATTCAAGAGGAAGGAAATGTTTTGTTACCTCGTACAGAGTGTTATAGGTTGTTACGGTCACAGTGTTGGTGTGCAGCATGAGCCTCTCTCCCAGAAGAGTGAAGAGGCTGTGTGTGTGCATGATCTCCACCTTCCTCCTGTGGATAAACACACACAGACATAATGGTAAAGTGCCTTGTTTAGAGCTCCCTAAGCCACTGAAAGGATCAGTGGGGGCCGCCAACTTGCTTTCCAATTCTCACCCACAGGGAGCCGGGCTCCAGAGACAACTGTCAGGAACTGCCTGCTGTCATAAATTGGGGGAATTTCGTTGAACGTGTGTAGGATAATGAAGATAACCTGTCAGTAGGAATGGCTCCAAGATACAACAGAGGCATACCACAGGTGAATGGGTTCAACAGTGACAAACTACTTCTGCAAACAGCATAAGCAGTTTGCTGTCACAGTGCTAAGCCAAAGCTGCTGCTGCTACTGTCTCAAGACCAATGTGGGACATTTTTGGAATTTCTTTTTGGGGGGGGATTTTGCAGAGGCTGGCAAATTGGACACTTAGGAGTCAAACAGGATCTCTCTCAATTGTGTAAATATGAATACTTGGGAGAAAAGTCCAGACTGATGGTGAACAACGAGATGAGGTAGAAGTTGTACAAGACTGCTCAGTCAGTGAGGTACAGCGGGAGGAGAGGTCTTGCTGTACGTGTTTCATGAGTGTAATATCCAGACAAAGTCACTCTCTTCTGTCCTGCATGTAGTTTGAATCCGAAGTCATGACCATGTCAAATGAAGGCACACTGTTCAAAATATGAAAACAGGATGCTTTTAAATACACTGCAGTTAGAGTAGCGATAAAGCAGGACATGAATTTAGTTCTAAAACAACAAAACTGACATGCAACATACATTATGTTTATCTTTTACTTTCATCTTTTGAAATGATAAGACAGAAGTTTAAGCCAAGCTTATGTCAGCGCTGTCCTAGTCTGCTTGTTTTGTACTGTATGCCACCTGCAAAAAGTATCAACAACAAATCTGTAGATCACGTCGTAGTGATTATGTGACTCATCAACCCTGATCAGACACAAACAAAAGGTAACATCACTGAACCGATGAATGTAAAATAAATTAACTTCAAATAACAAACCAACAAAGCGTAGAAGAAACATGTTTAATTCTTTATGAGCTGCACTAGCTCACAGTGAACTAGACTGGTGTGTTAAAATGTACGAAAGAAAATGAGCAGTAAAAGGCTGGCTTTCATGAAGCCCTCAGGTCCCTTGAGGCTACTGGCCTTTACCTTGCCCCCGGGGCTGTCTAGCACAGGCTTATGGGGGCTTTTTTTTCCTCTGTTCATCAGGCACTGGCAACACCACAACACCTGGTGCCCCACCACTGCGAGCACAGCAAAATCCTCTCCCTGAATCCTGCATTTTGTAACACGGGCTCTCCCCACCCATAGGCTTTTTCTCTCTCCTCTCCAATATGCAGCATGCAGTGGATATGCTGACATCCTAGTTGGTAGTTTATTATTTATTTATTTTACTCTGCAGGACAGTAACCTAGCCCTCTTCCACTACTCTTGTACGTGAAGTAATGTTTTTAGGGCACAATGCCAGGAATTCAGGTGTTCTACAAGGAAATGCACCCTAATTTGCAAAACTGGCATCCAGTCAAAAGTTTTTTTGGCTCTTCTAACTGCCCACTTTTACAAAGGAGTGGCAGGAACAGATGAATCATCTTCCTGAAGGTAAAGCCTCATGAATTTTCAGTTTCTGCCCTAGCAGCCTATTGTAATGTTGTTAAACCTGGACATTACATGAACACAGAGAGGCTTATAAAACACAAACTGACAATGCAGATAACAGCAGGTAACATACCTCTGACAGTTAAATAAATAAATAAATCTTAAGACTATTCATTATTAAGAAAACACTTATAGTTTGTAATTACCATGTAGTACAAACACATTGGAATCGGTTACTTACTTGTGGCCCAAATGCTTGAGGAAGTAGCCGAGGACTTTGAGGGATTGCACTCGAATGCTTTCGCTCTTCGAGGCCATGAGCTTGTAGATTACCCTGGAACAGACACAAGCAGTGAAAGCTGGCAACAGCACGCTGTCCTGACAGAATAAAGTATAGGCCTGTTGATGAAAAGGCCCTGCATTGGTTAGCTGACAACAACTTTCCTTCAGGGAGAATTTACATTAGCATTAAAAGTATGTCCTAATGAAAGCGGCAGTCTTTCCGCAATGAATTCCTCAGAACTCACAAGTAGTGCTACATTGTGTGCATTTATATTTTATAGGATCACATGGGGTAAGTTTGATCATCCGTGTCATATTCTGAAATCAATATGTTAATATTGCTACTTTTCCATGCATAGGTCTTTTTTTTTCCACTGAACTCATGAATTATTCACGAGTCTCATAAGCACACAGCAACAACTCGAGGGCTAGATGCTTAGGTTTATTTTGTGAAATCACCTCTTCAATTTGTGCCTGAACGACGGAGGGGTTGTGTCTTTCCCCCTAAGGGGCTTACCGTATTCCGTTTCTCTGGTCAAAAGCTGGGATCATGGAGGCTGGATGCTCAGACATGAGTGCTACCACCAACTGCAACACATCATGGAGATTCTCATCCTGTGGACAAACCACGAGAGAGAGATGATGAGAGATAAACACAGAACAGAAAAGCGAGCAGGTGAAAAGACAGAATACAGTCTTTGTTGTTCACCAAGACTCTGTAACTGCAGATGCAGCAAAGACTTAATGTATGCGCCTTGCAGTCATAGCACCTGCAACTGCAGGATACACCTGGGCCCATGGTACACCTTCTGACTGTGGCTGCCTTTTCCCTCCATTGTTAATCGAAAAGATTTATTCATTTTGCTGGATACTTTAAATACTGGAAAGAATAAACTTCTCCTAGAATATCAACTCTGAAGATAAAATGCGACCTTGTAGCTCAGTGCAGCAAAGTGGCACACTGACACACCGAGTGAATTCACTTGGCACAGACACAGACTCTCATGTACCTCATGCATTGTTAACAAATAGTTCAGGATGCTCTGCAGCTCATCCTCCTTCACACCTCGGTCCTGAGAACAGAGAAACAATTACATGATATAATGGGCAAATAACTGGAGAAGGGTCAGTGCATTCTAAATGTAAAGTATGTCTGGTATATATTCTGACAAAAAAGCACTGCAGTATTTTTCAATTTGGTGCAGATGTAAAAAAGATCCTTGAAATTACTGGAGGACGTATTTTGGCCTCTAGTGTGGAAATTATTATTGCTGTGCTTAGATTAGATATGCACTTCAGAATTTACAGGTTTCTGCACCAAAACAGACTGAAGACCCAGATAAGTCTTCTTTGCCGATTCTGTTTTCTCCTCAGTGTCAAAAGCTCTCTTATTTCTGCCATGGCACGGAAACCCTGTGACAGAATGTGGCAAGATAATTATCTGCAGAGATATGGCACACTGGGATATGGGAAGGAATACATTAAGTTAAACTGTGAAGTATAAAACATTAAAAGAAACGCACCAAATGCGACTATGTAGTCCAGAAAGATAATACTTTATATTGATAAGCAGATAATTTATTTTTAAATAACTGAGCGAATTTAATTAGCAAAAAAGCCAAAGCCAAAAAAGTGATGACTAGAAAAGGCTCTTTGTCAGATAAACAGCAGCAAACCCCAGAGAGAGTGATTTACAATTAACTGAAGCGAAGAAAATCACCATCAGTTTGTCTAATTTGAAAAGCTTGAACCAACAAATGTTTGGTATTTTTACCTGATAAATTATTAAATGATTAAATAATTATCAAAACTTTCTTTTATTAATGTTTGCCTGACTGACTAATGATTTCATTAAATTAGTTTCACCACAACTGGTTTTCTTCCAAGCACACATGCTTCCTAGAAGAAATAAATAAATAAACAGCACTGAATTTATTACAGAGCAGGCAGATAACACAGGGAGAAGTGACAATCTCCTTATTTTCTCGCTGTGGTTCAAAATCAAGCTGTGTGAGGAGCGGTGAGGAATGAAGACAGGTGGGATATACCTTCAGGATGAGTTGCTTGAGGAAAAGAAGCATGAATGCCCGCAGAGAAATGATTTCTTTCTGGGTCGGCCTTGGGCCATCTGTAGTTGGAGAGAAAGTAAATAAAAGCAATAAAACTGGAACCAAAAAAGGTCTTTTCCTGTCTCCTCTACATTTTTTTACTGGAAATGTTTTATTTGGCTTATTTTCACAATCTAAAGTTTATTTTATATATATTTTTTGACTGATTATGAAATATTTATCTCCCGCCCAATGATGAACTCGTGACCTGTCCAGTGTGGACCCTGCCTCTTGACCAGAGTTAGCAACCCTCCAAATGATAAGTGGATTTATAGATAACAAAAGAATGAATTAAATATTTCTCCCACTGATGTCTTCCTGTGAGCTTTGGGGAAAAAGCTGGCAAAAAAAAACAGGAAAATTTCAAAGACACTTTCAGCTTTCTTTGCTGTAGCTTTAGAATTGTATCAACAACCCAGTGTGTGCCACTCTTTAAGATTGTAAGCACAGAAGAATTGGTACATTCATAATCATTAGAGTATATTTTATATACTCGCTATATGCACATTTTAAGTTCAGGATGGGTGCTTAAATCCAAATGTATTTATCACTCATGCTGCGTTCAAAGCCTCCGTATATCCCCGTTAGTCTCAGTCACAGCATAGTGCCCAGGAAGCCTGTCCAAGGTCACCACAGTCTCACCTGCCCATCACACTGGCCAACATCTCATTAAAACTACGCAGAATGCCACTGCCAACTTAAGGTCACATTGGCACTCTGAAGTTAGACTCGCACTGCAATCCATCCCTGTCATGAACCTCATTCAACTTCTGACAGGCACAACGACGTCAGCAGGTGTCTGTATGCTGTGCAAATAAAGGAGGACAGCAGTATGTGACAGAAAGCATTGATTAACTGTCATATCACACAGCTGCTGGCACAAGGATTCATTTTGACACAGTCAGATCCTCTTAAATGTGCTCAGCTCGTTAGTTTTTAACCAAACAGTGTCAACATGTACACTGAGTAAGCACATTAATGGGCTGCAGCAACAGGCAGATCAATACGACGCAGAGCTATCCAGTCAGACAAATCAGAAAATGCAGGACATGGCATACATTAAACTTATAACAATGCAAACATGAATCTCCCTCAAGATTAGCAGCACTCTCACTGGAGCACAAAAGCTTCATTTTGGCAGTAAAACCTGGCATATATTCATTCATTTCTCATTCATGCTGTGGAGGCAGCCAGGTATAAACACACTGACAAAATCTTTTACATAAAATGACAGTCACTGGGAGAAATACAACAGCCAAAAGCCTTTCAGAGAAAACTGGTCACTTGGGCCAAGTCTTTCTTCTCCTCGCAGCCCTGATAAACTTCAACCTCCACCCCGGCAGGACACGTGTTCATTTGAAACGGTGTCTGTGTCATGATGACAGGCACAACGGCAGTAGACACCTGGCCAATCGGCCGCACCAAAACTCAGTCAATGTAATCAATGACAGCCAGTCAATTTAATCAATGATGAACCAACCTCCTTCCCTGAGGTTGAAGGAGGATGGCAAGCATCACTGCATCCTGACACTGATTAATAGAGTGAGAGAGGAAAGCCCTGTGCAGGGACAGAGCCTGACATGAAGGGGATGATAAGAACATTATTACCGCAGCCACTGCATCCAAGTTATTCACAACCAATTATGCTCAGCGGCTGTGCGCAGCTCTTGTTTCCCATTCGCATATTGCTTTACTTCCTGCATCCCAGGGGCACAAGGAAAAAGAATTTATTGAAAAACAATTTGGGGCCATGTGATTAATGCAGCAATCCTATTTTGGCTTATGACTGATGATAATAAAGCCACAGCTTGTATAGCTAGAATAAAGAGATTTTCACTCATAAGATAAAACACTCTTATGCAACAAGCATTTGTGAATGCAGAGGCAGCCATTTGTTTCCAGAATTGTTCTCCACTTTTAACTAACTTCACCTGCTCTGTTGAGAGCAATTTGAGAATGCTGAATTTTAACTGGACTTTAACTTTTCATGCGACACGCACAGGGCAAACATGAGGGGAATAATATGACAGAATGGGCAAAAACATCTCTCTCCAAACAACCCTCTCTCTCTCTCTAACCTTCATTTCAGCTGCTCCAGTGGATTTCCCAGGTGTAAACGTGGAAATCAGAAGCAAGGCACTGATAAAAGAAGCACATCTATGTGCCAAATCGTTCCCTGACTGCCTCCCTGTAATCAGTAATTTGTGTGTTACATCAAATTAATTCAACAGAATGAAGGCATACGCAAAAATCAAATCAACCACAAGCCTTGATCAGATTATCCTTCAGATCCTCTGAAGCACCTACACTGTGTGTCACTGGTGATTACTTGTGTAATGGGAACAAAACAAAACCAGCTTGAATTGAAAGTGGTGACCAGTCAAACAGGTTTGCTAACTTCCCATCTCATTATTCATTATTTAGTAAAACAGAGGCAGACATAAACAAAGGAGAGCAATAAAGATTAAGACAGATTATGTCCTGGATTGCGGATACATATCACAGGCTCAGGGAAGTTGAGCAATGGGCATCTGTCTGTGAGCGCCTGCAGTGATTGTGTGTATAACCGAATGATACATGGCTTTAATTTGATAGCAATCTCTATTAAGACCTGAGGAAAAAAAAAAGAGGAGGCACTTCCAGAAACAGTGAGCGAGTAGCTGGAGGAGCTCTGTTTTAAATGTGCTCTCTCTGTCCCCATAATTGAACACTTCATTATGTTCTTGGCTCTCTCCCTCTTCGTATGAGTCTTTATTTGGTCATTTCTCAGTTTAGAAGGACAGAGAGAAAAAGTGACCTGCCAAATCAAGCGCAGATCAATGGAACCGGACCCACTCTGGAAATTACCTACAGAAGGAAGGCGATCCATTTCCAGATATGTCTTCCCGATAATCTTAGCCATTTTCTCAACCCATTACAATCTACCAGGAATTCAACAACAGTCAGCATCATATTCACAGTGGTGCTTGATTTTAGGGAAGACTCAACTAGGAAGCTCATAGAATGAAGATCATTTACAAATATAGAGTATAGTCCAATACTTGTATCCTGTATGTGCACCTCTTTACAATCTAAAAGCTGTGATGTGTGTCCCCCCTTTATACTTCTGTGTTGTTCTGTGCTAATAAAATTATTGTTGAGTTTCATTCCCTCGTCCTCCAACATACTAAATTATTCACAGGCTGAACTGGTGACCCAAAGCATTGGTGTCAATGATCTGGGAATGAGATAATCTCCTGATTTGCTTATTGCACCTTTAAGCACAAACACTTTGACAAGGAACCTCATTTGGGTCACTGAGCAGAGGACTGGTAAGCGCAGAGTTTTTCCTCACGCTCAACCACTGACTGTAATATAAAGATGGATGACATTAGAGCTCTTATGTTGGTGTTTTTACAATAACCTGACATCTCTGACTTGTGTGTCTGACTGAACAAAACAGAAATCTGCTTGGTCCTTTGATACTCCCGTATATAAAGCAGAACTACACTGCAGTGCCTGAGGCTACACAGAGAAAGATTTCCCAAACAAGTGATTTCTACATCAGAATCTATTATTCAACAGTGGTGAAAGCAGCAAAACACCTACTGAGAGTGTCCAATGTAGTGGATGCGTTCAAAATAAATTCAGGAGAAACGCTCCTCTGATGTCTAAGCTAAATATAGTTCACCAACCTTGAACATGAGTTTCAGGATAAACTTTCATCAAATATTATGTCTTGTAATGTTCCCTTGCACAGCATAAGGAGGGACAAGGGACACCGCACAGTGTGAGCAGATGGGATAAGAAACAAATTAAAATCAGGAACAGTGAGACTGAGGGCCGTGTGGACTGACCTAACTTATAGATATGTGTTTCCATCCCAGTTAACCTCAGTCTAGAGATCACTATGACTTTCAGTAGGAAATCAATTAGGATCACTCCCAGCTGGAAGAAGCCACTTTCCTCGATGTGGCATATTGTGCACACACACACACACACACACACACACACACACACATATATATATATATATATATATTGTTTTACAGGTTAAAAACTGCTAGATTTAGCCAGTGGCACTGCAGTGTTATTAAATGTGTGCCGATGGAAGTTAAAAAAAAAAAAATGCTTCTGGGAAGAAAACACCTTTGACTCTATGGCCAGGATTGTATCAAGGTGTCTAAGCTTTGACCTTCAGGAAGTAGATTTCATTACACCTTGGTGCAGCATAAACTGAGCTCTCACTACCACTATAAAACAACCCCTCTACTTCAACACAAATAGTTTTAGAAAAGAATAATGGACAGCAAAAAGGAAATGGCAGTTCAAGGACACTTTCACTTCCAGCACAGCCTGCTTGGTGACATGCGGTTTCCTAGAGAGAGGATGGCAGTCATACTTCTGGCCCAAGTTTCAGAGGCCTAACACCCACACCAAGCACCCTGGGGGGATAACAGTATTGATGTGGCGTGTATGCATCACTGTCATCTCCAGTGATGGCCACAGTCCTAACAGCTGACAGCCAAGCGCTTCCATGTGGGAATGAGTCATTTCAAACGTGGGGGAGCTGCTGCCATTTCAGGAAGACACTTTGATAACAGGCTTGTGACTGCACACAATGACTGTGATTGGTTCACTCCCAATCATTTTCTTTCCAAAACACTGAGCTTTGCTTCAGTGAGCCTCAGGATGGATGGAAAACAGTTTAACAACATCCCTAATCAAATCACATTCCACAGCAAAAAAAGCGAATAAACGTAGCTTGACTTACACAGAAACAAATCCAAAATGCTAAATATGCTCACCAAGACCCTTTGGCGTGATACCGCTGCAGTCTGCAGGGCTGACGGCCCAGTAGTAGTACTTGAGCGTATGCATGAGCTGAAGCACCGTGCCCACTCGACGAATCGTGTTGTAGATGGTTGCCGTGCCAATAAACTCAGCAGAAAGGTATGTGTACAAAGAGAGCTGTACCTGGAGTGGAAACACACACATACATGCATTCATGTAATTAATTCCATGAACCGTATACGTTTTGCACTAGCTGCGTCTGTGATCCTTGCTAGTGTATGATAGGGTCGGCCACTGACCCCGTATTACTCAATTTCATAATTGTCGCAGCGCCACTCTGTTCAGAGATGATTAGCATGTACTCTGTAATTAGCGACAGACCTGACAAGAACTCTAATCCCACCACAGTCATTCGGGCTCTAAATATTGAGGGCGTTTTCCCATACGTCATAAATTATAGGATATTAAACAGTCAAATGCGAGCCGTGATGAAAGGTGGCAGCGTGGTTACAATGTAAGCGTGATGTGATATGGTTTGGGGCTACAGAAATTAAACGCTAGAGATAAGTGAACACCATGCTGCTAGTAATGTAATTTCCATGAGAACAGAAAACTGAAATGCGCTCATAAAATCTTATTGGTCTACGAGGACAGGGTCGGTGAGCTCAGGTAATTAATGCATGCACCCATCATTCACACAGCTTGCTCTCTGTATATGTGCAGCAGATAGGGACAGAGGAAATGCAGACTTTGTGGCTTCTCCTATGGGAAGGAGCCAGCATGGCTCTCTCTGACATTGTAGCTCAAAGTGTTCTAGTCCACTTCATTACCTTGCCTTTTCTCTCATTTTTCACTCCCTCTTTCTCCATGCTCTATTTTGGTGGAGTGTCACAGGCAAGCCTCATATTTATTTCTTCCTTTTATTTATTCATGGCTTGGCCCATCAGCAGCATTCCTGAGGCAAATGTATTTGCCACACAAACTCGGCTCCTTTGATATACCTCATCCTACTTTTTCATGGGTCATTACTCAAAAGAGGTGAAGGGGCTCTGGGACATTTAAAAAACTTGCATAGGTTGAGAACAGGAAAGTGGAAACAAGTGATGGACTCTACAACCATTTGGGATCTTGTGATAGTGAGAATATATCTCGTGTATGGACTCTGCTATGTACTTTTATTACCGGCTGTGCTTGCTGCCATGGGGAATCTCACCAATACAACAGTGTGATACACACTTGACAACACAGAAAATTCCCACCCCTATTTCTTTTGGAACGCAATCACGTGTGAAGACTCACAGTTTCAAATCTCGCCTTTACAGAGGCAATGATGATCTGAGGATTACTGTAGCCTTTTACGGTTCAAAGCTCCCAGCATGCATCCGCTTTAGCCTGATTGCATGCAAAGATACCTGTTTCTTCTTCATGGGCTGAGTTACCTGCAGGAGCTCACCTTAGCAGGAGTGTGGATCCAGATTGCGGCATTGAACAGGATGTGGTCACACAGCTGCTTCAGCAGCGGCGCCCCATGTGTGAGACCGTCCAGATACTTTGCAAAGGAGAGGAACTGCTCTAACACAGCCCTGGTGATGTGTACACGTGATGACTGGAGGAGGAAGCACAAAGTCATGTTTAACAATAACTGCCAAGCATGGTCTGCTGCATGTTCTGCATGTATTTATCTTTCCTGATACTGAATGCATCATGGAGATGGTAACTGTTAGTGAAGTGACTGTTTGTAAAATCCATAAGAAAAAAAAAAAACACAAGAAAACAAAGAAACGAACCACAACTCTGTCACAAAACAGGCCATTTTGAGTTGACAGGTGGAAGCCTGTGTAAACCACAGAAGTGGTCTGAAACAGAGATATTAAAAAGCTGGTAATTGGAGTGAAGCTTAATATGACTCACCATTTGCATCATTTTGTCAATACCCCTGTTTGTAAGCTCAGTTAAAGACTTGGATTTCGACTTCACTTGGATTTACGTGCTCTCCTTATGTTCTGTGGCAGCAGGTTTGTATTGGTGATAAATTCATCTACTTAGCCATTTTACCAAGCTAAAGAATATAAAAAAAGTTTTAGCAAAATTTGGACAAATTGTAGAGGCTTGACTTTGCAGAGAATGTCACTCTGACGAATGCCTTTTACCACTTCTGTATGGCACCTGTTTTCTGCCCAGGTGGGGACTTGGTGAGGGCAGGAAAGAGAGAAAATGAAGGCAAGGGGAAAGGAGAAGGTGTGGCATAAACAGATCACGAACAGATGGCACGATATGTGGAAGTGTGAGACCTGGCAGCGGGAGGGAAGTCGGGAAAAAAAACAAAAAGCAAAAGTTCTCAGGTGCCGACTCTGCCTGGCTGTTAGCTAACAGCAGCCGAAGCCAGCAGGCAGGCGAGTAACTGAGTGACAAAGTGGAGTCATTTCTCAGTGCTCCAAAAGAGCCAGCGCTCTGGGGAGGCCGGCAAGCTGCTACACCTGCATCAAAAAATTGGGTAAATAAAGACTGATGTGGGGGGAGGGTGGTGTAGTCTTATGGTGTTCTTCCTCTAGCTTCAAGACACATTCAGGGCAGGCAATAGAGGATCAAACTGCTGACAGGAGTGCAGTCAAAATACAGTGCAGCTTGATATTGAGGAAGATGAAAGATGAAAGTTCCAAAAGTAGATGGGTTTTTCAGTTTAAAAAAAATACAACTTGTCAAAACATTTCCCATTAATTGTTCCACACAAGAAAGAACTGAAGAGTTGAGCATTCAAATCCCTGTTCAAAGTGAGATAAACAGTTGCTGTGATGAGTCTGTCTGTCCCTATTATATTTGTCAGCATGTACTGGGACATCTTGTGTCACTGTGTGTGAACAAGACAGTATTTGTATGGGTGAGACTATACTGGTTAATTTGGAAATGGCAACCTCCAGAGAACCGATGTGTCACCAAGGTTAGGAAACCAGTGTGATATGTTATAGAAGCGCTCCCATACCTTCTCGAGCAGGTATCCAATCACCAAAAAGCCCTTTCCTCCCAGCATCTGCTCCTGCATGGCCACAGAGCTCTTGAGCAGCTCAACCAGAAAGGCCAGGAGTGTCGCACTGCAAAACAAGAAGACATAACATCTCACACAGGGAAAAAACTCACGCATTCACACACCCATCAGGTGGTGAAGGAGCAGCAGCACAAGCACACAGGGTGGCAGAGGAGGGAAAAAAATCAAGGTCATTTTCAGAGGATGTCAGCAATCAGCTGGGATCTCCAGCAAACCACTTTCATCCCTCTTCAGCAGGGAAGAAAGGGTTGAGTCGCTGGGCTCTCTGAGGACAGAGGATGGGCGGGGGGGGGTGGGGGGGGGGGTCATAACAGGGTGTGTGTGTATGTGTGTGAGGTGAGGTTTTTCCTTCGTTGCAGGGCTTTTCCGTTGAAGCCTTTGGCTGAATGACAGTGGTGCTCAGTGACACTTCTTAATCGGCTTTCCCTCACATCCTCTGGTGGCCTCCACTCTAGCGCGACAATCACAAGGACATAACCACTCCTGTGCAGGCCTGCCAATAGATACTGCACATACACTACATGCATGCAAACTACAGAGATACTGCCTTCTCAGTCTGCAGCTGCTCATCTCATTGCTGCACACAGAAGTGGGTGACAGTCAGTACAGTTCACTTGGTTTCGCGTTTGATCCTTTCCTGAAAACACAGCTTCCTTCCAATTTTGCTGAACAATAGTGATTGATGTTATAGCTCTGCTGTTTGGAATTCAAATGGGCACAGAGTAACATGTTTATTAAAAGCAATTTTTTTAAAAATCACTATTCGAGGGTGCTGCTGAGCACAGCCAAAGCAGATCCCCAAGCATTACAGAGAGTTAGCTGTTGCAGAAGCTTTGAACTCCTCAGCCCGGCAGGCTTTTGTAGGACTTAGATTAAAAGCCAAAGCAAGGACAAAGTAAGTGTTGGGGAGAGTGACATACTGTGAGGGAAAGACCCGCAACATGTTAGCAAGAAAGAATGAGGGACAGAGAGCAGAGACGAGAGAAAACTACAGACAGAGGCAGAGGGCTTTGGGCAATGGGGGGTTTGTGCTCCTGCGTCTATCTTAGCCGTACTGCTGTCGTTGAAGTAACATGGGATTAGAGCAGAGCTCAGACTCCATCCAGGACACAGTGGGGAAGCTTTGGACTGACAAGCAAAGGGCGACGAGGAAGAGAGGAGTCTGAACCAGAGAGCAGAGATAACAGTCTACAGCTTGACCAAAGCTGGTATTATATATATTATGGTATTATGTATACTGGCATCTGTGTGTGCTGACCAAGAAAAGCAAACGGCAAATACACAGAAAAAATACCTGAAGAAATGCTGAAATACTCTCCATCACAGCAGAGACCTCCTCTAATTCCAAGTGTTTAGACAGAATCACCAAGATGTCGTGTAACATGACATCAGCAAACTGAGAACTCGACTATATTTTTGCACTGGATTCAACAAATCTGCTGTCTTAGCAGAATTTTTGTTTATTTCTCACTTGCTGTGCGCTGAATCTACTGTCCGTGAGCACAACACTAATAAATACAACAGTACAATGTTCCAATCAGAGAAAATTAAACGTTGCTCTGTTGTGCTCTGGCTTCTGCTTAGGCTGATAATACAGGCATATATTTATACAAAAGTGAACCCTTGTGTGACTTTTAAAAGTGATTAATATTAACTGCCTTCTCTCAATCAGCCACAAACACAGCCTCACATACAAATCTAAAAAGGTTCACGATTAAAGGATCAAAAAACAATCCAAAAGCGAAATTTTGTTGTACTGTAACAACTTTTCTATTACTTACCATACAGTAGCTTCCACCTGGTTATCGTTCAACTGATGGTAGTCCAGCTGAGCAAAAAGCGGGAAGAGCACCTGGATCCCACCAATGGAGTGGATGGCACTGTGGATGGAGTGAGTCACTGTGGCTTTAACATCCTGTGAGGATAAAATAAAACCAATAAAACATACCTTCGTAAAGACATTTTTAAATAGGTGCAACAGAAATGAATGGCTCAGTATCTGGTATGGTGTAAACAGACTTGATTAAAGCAGCTGACCTGTAGCATAAGGGCGTGGGGTGAGTGCACAAAGATGGAGGCATTTTCTTTAGGTGAAGACTCCAGGCACAGCTGGGCATCAGTGGCCTTGGCGTTATAGGTGAAAGCGATGGAGCTGGCCAACTTGCTGTCATACAACACCTGCTTGTGGTGCTCTGCTAAGTAGATATCACTCTCTGACTTGAACTTAAAAGTGCTCTGGAAAAAAAGAACAAGAGAGAACAAATGAGGCAGAATAAGGCAGAGATAAAGAAAGACAAGAGAGAGTGGAAAACGCAGTAGCTCCTGCATATCTGCGTCTCTTGGGTGTTATCTTTTAATTATAACTTGATTAAAAAATATCCATTCAAGAATAAAAAATGACAAGATGTTTTTTGTGGATTAGCAGTCGTGCATTTCTAGAAGTCACCGAGTGCATCACAGTATATCAACAATTTGAAAGTGCATTTTCATACTGATTACGAGCCATCCTTTTCACCTTTGGCTCATTAGCTCATCAATGTGTCTGGCTGCAGTACGCTTACATCGCTTAAGAAAAGCTACATTCAAGTAGCAAGAAATGCATCTCACAGGGGACATTGGACATTATGTATGCTGCGTACGTATTTGTTGCATGTCTTTTCTTATTAAGCTTCATTTTGTTTCGCTCTGAATGTTTACGCTGGAGCCTTCCCCTTTTTATCTCTGTGGGAACGTTGTTTAAAGACAATCTTCAAGTTCTACTGCAGAGTACAATGATTAGGAGGAACAGCGACTGATGAGAGGGATCAGAGTTTCTTTGATACCACAGATGATTGTTTACCTGCATTAATTTAACCCGACCATTTACTCTAGCCTGCTTTGGAGCAATCTCAATATGGAAAAAGGCTACACAGAGAGTGTGTGTGCCATGGTTTCAGTCTTTTACTTCGAACACATTAAGATTTTTACCAAGGCATAGGTTTCTTTAAGGAACATGTTTTTCTGATCAAATATGCCTTGCACTCATGGAGCAGCCGCAAACACGAGAAGATTTTAGCCAGTATGGCTGAAAACACATTCAAATTAAAGCTGGCAAGTAACTGTGTTACTTTACATCCAAAGAACTCAAACTCTGAGTCAAAATGCAAATACTTGTTGAGATCACAGTAGACTCAATATTGGTTTATCTGATGTATTTATTAATTAAATCCTTCCACCCTCCAGCAAGAGAACAAGATTTTATTTTATTTTAACCAGGTTAGTCCCTTTAAGATCATTGATCTCTTTTTCAAGAGAGACCTTCCCAAGAGGGCAGCAGAAAAAAGTGTCAGAAAACACAACCATAAACAACAACGAAAAAATAAAACATACACTAAAATGTAGCGTTACTTATATCTACATACACAGATAAGTACCAACCAACTCATTCACTACTTTACTTGTAAGAGCCTAAAAATCAGGCAGGGAGACAGAGTCCCTCACTTTCAAATCTTTTCGAAGGCTATTCCACGTGAGGGGAGCAGGGCACTTAAATGTTTTCTTTCCCAGTTCCCAGTCCGTGCACTGGGAACGGACAGCAAAAACACGCCATGTGACACAGTGGGATCTCTGTGTCAGCACAGTGCATATGGGAGATGGGCGTTTACCCAGAATGGCTTTAGAAATAAACAAGCACCAGTGATTGAGCTTATGAACAATCAGTCACGGTCCCCCTGCCCTGAGTGACTGAGCCCTTTTAAGTTCGTAACAAATCTCAAAGTGCTGTGATACACAGTTTCTAAACTGTGCAAGCAATAGATTCACTCACGCACAACAGATCGCCATAATGAAGAACCAGTGAAGAAGAAGCAGAGACCAGTGTTCTTCTGGCCTCAAAAAAGAAGCAGGACTTATTTATGAAATAAAACCTTAATTTCTGTCTCAACTTTCAATAAAACTTTCAATAAAAGAGAGGCTGTCATCAAGCTAAATACAAAGATATTTAAAAGTTTTAGAAAAAACTAGAGTTAAATCACACATAGCGGAGATGCACCTTAAACCTTAAAGCAAACCTTACATCTGCTGCGCTGACCCTCTTTAATTCTCATGACTACAGACACACTGTGGTGTTGCCTGATTGCTGTGATGATTTAAATCATGTCTCACACACCTTCATGCTGTGTCCGGTGTTTCATTATGTCCTTAGATATCTGAAACTTTTCGACGCTCGTGTAAAAAGAACTCGAGCTTCCATCAGCCAGCGGCTCAGTAACACATCAATTATGGCAAACTTAACAAACAGCCGATCGATAACAGACTAGTCTTAATTTACTCAATCAATTAGCTGATGGCCAGTGAGCTGAATTAATATGTCACTGCAGTGTGAATGGAACATGCTTAATAAGGAAATCAAGTCCTCTAATCAGGAGGGCTGAATTATTAATGAATGAGTGAAATGTGTTTCCTTCGTTCTGACTCATGGACAGCAAGCGGACAGTGATAAGATAAAGAGAGACAGAAAGAGCTGAAGCACCAGTGAGGAAACAACCATCTGATCCTAGAAGGACTGCAGTTACAGTTTGTTATTCAACACAAACAAACGGGTTCATGCACCTGCCTAAAAGGCATTTAAATCTGGATAGCAGTAAGGCAGTAAATGGATGAAAAGGTGAGTTGACTCATGTTGTCAATTGCACAATTATTGTGTGTTCTATTCAGAGTGCTTCTAAAATGCAGAATTTTAAGGCGCTGGCAAAAATACAACACTAATGTTTATATCACATACTTGCTACAAATACTGCACAATAGTACATTTAAATCAGCTTATATTGAAACACTTTCAAAAACACTGTTCAAATCTTAATATGCTTTTTTTTTTTAAGTTTTCTGATCCTAAAACTTTATCCTTTGGGTTTCAGATTTTACTTTAAGAAAGTTAATCCTTTTCCCAAAGATATTGGTCAAAATCCATGTATATTTCCTGATGCAGAATCTGTAGCCTAGCAGCTTTATTCTACTTTTACAGAGCTTTACAGAAACTGAGAGGGTTGAGCCACATTTAATGGCATATCTCCTTCCAGTCAGATGATAAAAAAGGCATAAGAGGCATTCTGTTCATCTGCTATGATCAAGTCCACACAGCAGCCAGCATGCATCTCATCATGAAGTCTCTAACATCCTTCAAAAGATCCTACTCATGGAACCCAAGTGACAAAAAATAACAAGCTCCAGTGCCCTGCACTTTAGCGTGAGCCCTGCCGCAGTGTGAAAATAATGATCTCATGGGTTGTAGCTGCAGTAACAGTCCCTGTAGCATGACAGCATCATTCCACAGGCCAACCAGTCATATGAAAGAATTGCAGCACAGTTGCCTTGTTCTTCTCCCAGTGCAAAAGGCTGTCATTGACCGGGGGCATCCCCACAACTCCCTGCAAAAAAAACAAGCAGACACACGACAAGCTGGGGACGCTCCCATGCTACAGCACCTTCAGGCTTATCAGGACAACGGACTGAAACAATACAACTAGACAGCAACACAAGCATTTTAAACAAAATTAAAAGCAGAAACAACACTAGTGTTTTGTCGTAAATGCAAACATCAAGCAACATTTATAACAACAATTATGAAGGCAGGTAGGTTTACTCCAAATAGGCCTGCATTTGCAGAAGCGTTTGACATTGCTGAGCTTGTCATGTAGTATTCAGATATTGTACGATTGCATGGCCTCTATACAGAGACAACATTTGTCTTCCCTGACAAGGGAGGACCAGGACTTTGCAGCTCCTCAGTCTCTTCTACAGCAATCTGTGGTGCATACTGCAGAGCAGTGTTGGCACAAATTCAATGGGCTAATCTGCTTCTTGTAGAACACATATGGCAGTGATGATAGAGGGCAAGAACAGAAATAACTCTCAGTGCATCAAATGAAAAGACATAAAGTCATGGCTTAATTATTTTGACTAGTCAACTCAATGACTAATACTTTGTGTTCACTGAAGCTGTCACTGGATATTGCTGTAAAGGACGTTACTTTATGATTTCCAACCAGGCTACCCAGCAGTGGAAAGAGATAGTTATCCAGAATTAACACACTAATAAGGATTTTTAAAACTCTGTGTTTGCATTGTACCCAAAGGAATTAGATTCTTCAACCTGAGTTACATCTTACACAGCTGTGAGGCATTTTCCCCGTATGAATCTCTCAGGCCACAATTTCCTAGACGAAGACCAAAAGCTTATGAAATCTGCTAAAACAGCATGATGAATGACAGTCCAGATTCTGTCAGCCTCAGAGTCTGCAGATCCAGCAGTGCCCCTTGATGTTATCTCTGAAAGGCTGGGAATCTTTCAAGCCAGTCATACAAATAGCAATATGCAGTTGTTTAGTACTTTAAATGAAATAAGAATGAGTCCATCTCGGTTCAGAGTGCAATTTCACATACTGCAATATGAAAAGAGCCCAGGGAGTAGATTCTGCTAACAGGTCTGTCAGATTTAGGCCCATAAATCATAACATGCAGTAGAAATTGTTACCCTTGGCAGCAATAATCTCTGCATTTCAACTAAGCGCAGAAGTTACAGTTACATTCAATGCACTGTGTGAGCAAGGGAAAGGGTGTCAAACATCAAACATGGATGAGAGGACAATGGATCAGAAAACAAATCACACATCAGCTCAGACGTTTTGTTTTTTTCTCCAGCTGTGGAGCTGAGGAAGCAGACATAATGAGAGTCAAACATACATACTGTAGCAGATGTACGCTGTGATCTGCTGCACTCAAGACTCTTCCTGGCAGTTTTCAATTAAAGCAGACGGACCTCTCGTCCCCAGGACAGCACTCCCATTAAAACAACCAATCAGTGGGCCTGACAACTCTCTGACCTTCCTCCTCAACTCACCTGGCTGGCTCTATCATACTCACCATTACCAACACCGTTCACAGCTTCATTTATTGCTAGTAATTGTCTCCCCAGGACGTGCTCTTCATTATTTTGAGAAATCTGGAGGATTGCTCTGCTGTGTGTTACCTCTCTAATAGAAGGTCTAGGACCACAATTAAGGAGGTAAATGGCAAGTCAACAGCCATTAGCGAAGAGACCAAACAATGAGTTCACCTGGGAATATCCAGGCAATCACAGACCTGACTGAAGTAAACATCCATCTCACAATCTTCAACAGAGTAGGTTTCACAATGACAAGACCAAAGACTGCTATTTCTCCCAGCATAAAAAAAAAAAATCCTAATTCTGTCTTCAAAGCAGTTGGAGAACAAACAGAGCTGGCGTGAAATGGACAGAGATACTGTAAATAGTCTGAGACAGATCCTGTGTTCAGGTGATTTGACAGTGCGTGTCATTCCTCCATTTGTGACAGAGCGTAGGGCTTAAAACTGTGAAGAAGAAGCAGCACTTTGTGAGCATCAGCAGCCAAAGTGAGACAAAGTGAGGGAGACAGAGCCATCTCTAAATCTGAGACTGAGGACACACCCTGCATCTCATTCAAGATGAGAAGAATATTTGGGGAGGAAATAAAAAAAATAGATAAAATGTGCAAACCAAATACTCTATCCCAGTATGATTAACATCCACAGCTGAATCCCCTTCTGGGTGGGTCAGCATCTTTCTATATTTATCATCTTTTGGCCTTTGTCAAGGAGTTTGGGAGTGCTACACCTGCTCCAGCTGATATAAGTCAGCTCAGGACTCTATCCCCTCAGAGCGCCTGCTGCCTCCCTCTGTGTATTGTGCCATTATTTCCAAGAAGTGGGTAATTTATGCAGCCGTTTATCCGGGAGGAAAAGCATTGCTCCCAGGGCGGCAAAGGAACTGCGACAGGGCAGCACCAGGCATTGATTTCACAGATTGATAGGTGATGCAGACCGCTTACATGTAATCTAATTTAGTAACCCCAAAGCACATACCTTATAGCCTGGTCCTAGCTGATGAATTGCAAATATCTGTGAGGGGTTGAGGGCTTCACTGAACACGTAGACCGCTCCCAGCTGCCCACAGAAGACTCTGTTTGCATCCGCTGTCTCAGAGGACCCGAGGAAGCACTTATCATAACTCTGCAAGAGGGACGCAGAAATGAAGGGTTACATCATTTTATACATGGGGACTCGAGAAAAAAAAATATCCAAATTCACACAGAGCTGAACTAGGGCTGAGAGGAAAAGCAAGAAGTACATTTGATTGCTTTATTTATTTATTTATTTAGTTTTTAATTTTTGCCAAGAAATTGTATTTCGAATGCAACTACTTGCACCATCACCTACTGTGCTGTTTTTGTGACAACTCTGACAATTCTGTAAAAGAGAAAAACAACAGCTCTGATCTATAAAGGTAGGAAACCTCAATATAACCTCTGGGATGGAGAGAGTATGTATTGTGATTGTAGAAGCAAATTAAAAACCAGCTGAAGAAGCAGTCACTATGAGGGTCTATACAACTGGTATTGCAGGAGGAAAAAAATCCATCAGATTTTTCTTCATAAAGCTTGTCTTACACCTAACCATGTTAATTTGTGTGTTGTGTATTTAAAAGTTAAATAAACACAGACAAAATGAGCCTTGAATCTCACATACCTTTGCTACAAAAGCTTGGGAGAATTTGTGAAACAGTTACCCAGACTTTTACCTTCAGTCCGACTTCTAAGGTGCCACCAACAGTGAGCTAAGGACCCGGCAACATTATGATAGGAAAAATTTGACATTTTCACTAACACAAGAAACTACAGCATTTAGGTTTTAATATCAGAGCGTCAATAATATAGAAAGAATAGACTGGAACAATTAGAATTTACACATTAGGTTAATTGGCAACACTACATTGACCCTAAGTGTGAGTGTGTGATTGTCTGTCTCTTTGTGTCAGCCCTGTGATTGACAAGTGACCAGCCCAGGATGTATCCCGCCTCTCACCTGTAGTTAGCCCCCCCCCCCCCCCGCGACCCTGACGGATAAGCGGTATAGAAAATGGATGAATGGACAAAATATAAATTATTCATGTTTCTACATACAACTTCTAAGCTTTTTCAGCCTGTTGATGTTACCAGATGTTACCCACCACACGTAGCAACGCTCCAGCTGTCATATATCTAGAGATCACCACCACCTGACTTTACCTCTTGCATGACATATGAGAGAAGCTGTTGTTGCCTGAACATGTGTCCAAATTCAGGGAAATGCTAAGCTACAAGGGTGCAAAACGTTGCTTCAACGTTGTGATGAGATTATTTTTTTTTATGCAACTGTATTCAGTACATTTTGTATACGTCTCTCTATCATTAATTTAACTACTCTCTTGGTGTGTCTGAAATTGTGATTTGTGTAATCTTCCCTTGGACACACAGCTGCAGCATGAAGCACACCTTTAGAAATGTGTTCCATCTGTGTAAGGGCAAACTGTTTTTCAAATCTGTCCTTAAGATCAGTGTGAGTGTGTAAGTTTCATTTTGGTTTAAAGTCATTCAAACGTGAAACTGTTGTACTGTTACACATTCACTCCCAATGTTTTCATACATTTTAAACAAGAAAGCTTCAGTCCGATGGTATTTACACCCTCTGTATACATATTTACAGGAGCTATACTGCCCTGTCGCCATTTTTCACTGTATACATACATAAATATTCTCTATGCATAAATCTGTTCTCCAAATGTCTAATGTTCCGTCTTCCACCCTCTGCTGCAGCACAGCTCTGTGACAAATGGATAGTCAAACTGAGACTGAAATGTCAGTCATATTACTGAGAGAAATCCATGTTGATATGGTAAAACTCATTTTGCTCAATGAGCACTACAGAAGATCTATGGGGTTTTTTTTTCCTCTCACAAGTTCCAGCCATGAGAAATGTTAATGTGGCAGCCTCAGCTGGTCCTCTGCCAATAAACATCAAGACCAAGGGAGCGAGATGACAGCAGTGAGGAGGAGTAAAAATAAGAGTGCTTACATCATTCGTGTTGACGTGCCATGCCATGTCTCCATAAGAAACAAGCTGTCCGTTAACGTAGCATCTGATTTCACTGTTCCTCCAGCGGCTGTAGATGTGAACTATACTAATCATGTACCACTGAAAGTGAGAAGAGAGGCAGACTGAAAAGATTTTACAAAATGATCTACAGAACAAGTCACTTATTGTGTGAATTCTTACCTAAACAAAGAACACCCACACTTAACTAAATTTGGCTACACGTCACTTAAACCACAATGGAATTTGGTTTACTGAGCAACATGCCCAACGTAAGCTCTTGAATTTGTTTCTTTTAAAGCCAGGGAATTCACATGAACATCAGAGCTACCAGAAATCCACTGCTATGAGGTTTGCCATTTAATGTTTTGAAATCTGCAGTGGAACACTGTGAATAATAGATTAGAGAAAGAGGAGGCAAGACAACTCATTTTTCACTGCGAACAATGCCACATCAGATGCTCGGCTGTAATTATTCAGGGATGAAACACTAACTACAGCCAGTCAAGTCAAATCAAATCTGCAAGCTAGAGAGAGCTAAAGGATGTCATGCCAAGTGGGTACAAAAATCACATGAAAGAAACCATAAAAGAAAAGCCACTGATCTCAAAACAGTTGTGAGTTAAAGAAAAGGAAACACGAATGGACTTTGAGTTTCCTGAAACCACTTACCAAATATTAAGTACTGTTTACAGGGAAAAATTTTATATATAAATTGTTCGATCATATTTCCTAACACAGAACCTGTACATCAGTGATCTTCGACTAGCAGCCCGCCGGCCTCATCCGGCACGTCAAAGCTTGCCACTCGACAGGCAGAATGTTAAAGAATTCACAAAATGCCTGCATCTAACTTTCTCACCGGTCAAAGTGGCCGAGTCAGTCAGTTAGCTTGCAAAATCCCTGGCAACAAGCCAAAATGTCTATAATTCATAGTTTACCCATCCCACAGAATCAGATTATTCTGCACCACCAAACTGCCCAGCTCCCAGGCTGGCCAGTCCCCGGAGCTGACAGCAGCGTGGGTAACACTGCTGTCAGAGAATCACTACGCTTGTCCATCAGATGCAGGAGGCATCACTTGGGAGAATTTTTGTTGGCTTAGTGTTGTGTTGAGTCTCAAACTAATATTTTGTTTACTTCTTGACATCCTGAAGAGTTTGTTTTTTGTTGTAATAAGGATTCATATTCATTAGC
Organism: Scatophagus argus; assembly: GCF_020382885.2. Lineage (NCBI taxonomy): Eukaryota > Metazoa > Chordata > Actinopteri > Scatophagidae > Scatophagus > Scatophagus argus. Next base: position 21,260,039 of record NC_058497.1, on the reverse strand, counting down.
TAGCTGAACTGTTGGTTTTGTATTGAGCACAGACATTTTCTTGTTAAGTCTAAAAATAGACTGCAGATTTCTCATGATGTTACAGGAGTCTGTTCATACTGTTCATACATAACGTTGGACAAATGCAGTTGGTGGACCCAGCTGCACATACACAGATTTTTTTATTTCTTATTCACTCTGCAGCTGCATTTTATTTCTTCAAGTTTTCTGTTTTTTGCTTTTTTTATCCAAGGGGTTATCAACATTCCATGTTGCTGATGCAGCAGCTGTAACACTGATATTCTTTTAATTTACCACAGAGTGTCTCCAAACTTTTCTCCTTACTCAGATAATCTTTAACTTCTTTGAATCAAAAAGTTGAAAATGGAGGGATCAGGTAACACTAACCAAGCCATAAATACTACATGAAGGGACACTGTGCTGGACCGCTTCAGCCTGTCATGTCATAATGGTGTGGCAGACTGTGTGAATAAACCTGAATTTGGTATGAAAATTTAATTACACATTATACACTACAGTGTTTACAGGTTCCCTGCAATTTTGAGTCCAAAACACAGAAACATTGTATTGTCTTTAGTTTGATTTGATGTCTACCAATTAATGTCCAATTAAACTGTGGTGGCTCATGAAATGAATTTACAAAAGGGCAAAGACCAGCTCAACCCCTCACAGCAGTAGACAACAGGTTGTCCATCTCTCATGTGACTTTATTAGCCTGACCTGTGAAGTACACTGTTGGCAGCCTAATATAATTACAGTGGTCTACACACAAAAGTAAGGACACTTAAAGAGGATTCATGGCTGAAGGGAAAAGTGGAAGCAGACTGCAGATAATTAAGAATGGCACTTATCCGCAGATGTCTAAACCCAGAATCAATTAAAATCTTAATTCAACGTGTTTTATCTTCCAAGAGCTTCCACAAAACGATACCTGCGCCTGGCAGGAGGAATAGGACGATCGCTTGTTCCCAGGTGTTATGTGAAGCCTCTAATTGTTTGACACATGTTTTGAGCTTGTTTTCCTTCTCTGCAGGGACGGCTGCACGACACTGACATGCGACGCTAAATTAAGTTTCATTTCCTCATCTACATTTACATCCAATTACACCTGTAATACTCCTTTAGGGGTCTGAAACCCTTCAGCTCTACATGCAGACATACAACTTTGTAATGCCAGTAAAAGAACAGGTGGTAGGGAGGGAGTCATGGCTAAGTGTAGCCAAACTGCATTGTGCTTTGAAAGAGCAGTGTAATTTCTTGCTTGTTTTTAAATGAAATCTGAAGCCGCTTCCTCTCAGTTCAGGCCACGCTTATGTGTAATTCTGTTATTCAGTGGTTGTTATAATGCGATTCATGTTCACATGTGGCTAACTTGTGTATATCGGAAGTAGCTACTACACATATTACATACACAAATGGCCACAAAATAATACTTGAAACAAATGATTGAAAGCCAAAGGTGTGCTTACCTTCCTGGGTTGAAAATCATACTTAACACAGTGCTGAAAACCTTTGCCTTTCGACTTGAGGGATGTCACTATCAAGCAGTTTCCGACAAAATGTGCAGAATATCCGATGCCCTTGCTGGTACGGAAACTATAAGCAGAAACACGCATATTATGTATCATGAGCTCCAAACTTGAAAGGGTAAACCTACTTCATCGTCAGGCACTAAAAAATACTTTTTTTTAACTTTAATTATTCATTTTGGATATTTGGATATCAATAAGAAAAATAGAGTCTTTCTTCTGCATATTAAGCCTGGGGTCAAAATAACAAAATGCCTAGGGCTACACAGACACAGAGCAATTTGTGGCGGTAATTGACAATTCTAAAAATTTTTAATGAGAATTATGATATTATATTTAATCAGTCAGAACAGGTCAAAATCGGAGGTGAGACTACAGCTACTGCAAAATGTTGCAGGCACTACAAAGACAAAGGACACTTAGTTGATGAGCACAATTCAATGAAGCTCCCAGGGTCTAACGCACTGCACTCTGATGTTCTTAACTGCACAGATAAAAAGATATAGAACGTCAGCAGCAGCACTGAGGAAATATCACCTCTGTTTAATATCTGCAGACCTCCTCCAGCCCTGCACACTCGCAAACAACCTTACAACACCACACCATTCCTCTATTCTTTCTCTGCTACGACTGAACATCTTTTTCAACTGCTGACATGTACTCACTACACTCCCACTGTCTTTAGGTCTATAGCAGTCTACCACCTTCAAAGCCCCACACCACCACCACCACCCACAGTGATCATCTGAAACAAGCAGAACTCTTTGTCAAGGCAGATAAAGAGAGACGGGGCTTTTATAGTGTGGGGAGCATGTCGGGACAAAGAGATATGGGGCCCCACACCGAGCGACCGTTGAGCCGGCCAAGACGGAGCAGCGGACAGGCCTGCTTGTGATTACACATCAGGTGGAAAGCAGCAAACCTTGGCCGCTTCTGAAGATACAATTCTTTTTCTGTTGTCGACATGCCCGGCCACAGAGCTACAGGGACCTCAAAGCAATGCATAAAGAGGATTAGCTTGGCATATCTCAGACGTTTTTGTGACTCTGTCAGTAAGGAATCGATGCCACATGAATATCAACAACTTAGCTTAGGCTGCATTTCTTTTATTTTTCTTCTTTCTGATGTTGCACATCAGAGAAACGCAGAACAAGTCCTTCCAAGGTGAGCAGATTCTTACATTCAAACTGCGTGATCCCAGTAAAACAGCGGCGGGCAGCACATTACACAGTAAGCTAGGTGTTAGCACTCACCGAAAAGCGTGAACTCATCAGACAACCGATCAATCAGCCAACTCATCATACCCTTTAAGCTCATTCCCTTCCACAACTGTTTCACATGTCCCACTGTATTGTGTGATTTTCTCTCAAAGCTCCGCTCATAAACAGGTATATAATGACAGCTGTTCATCACTGCACTTTTGGGTTATTGATTTTAGTACTAATTACTCACATGTCCCTGCAAGAGCTGGTATGCGAGCCTTAGGTGGCAGACATTCAAATCTAAATTAATACCTCCACAGTTGCTCCCGCTGCAGTCCGTTGCGAAACAGCTAGTACCAGCCGCTGCACTTCATGCTTCCATGGCTTTTAATAATCTCACCCAATTCCCCTCTTTGTCCACTAAAATTCATGATCATTATCTGGAAAAAATTAGGCCTTTCGACCAACCACATTACATAAGTGTTTCTAGTATGTGAAAATAGTATGTGTAAAACTAGTTTAACCTTGAAAAACAAGTTCCAGCCATAATCTGCTTAGAAGGAGAGGAAAAAAAATCACTGTAGGTCACAGAATATCAGACAGCATATTGCTTTGTCAATAAAGCTGCTGGGAGCTTTATAGGTCTCTGCAGAGAGGGAATGATTTCTAATACAAAGCTAAAGCAATTAGATTGATGAAAAACAGCAAAGTGTAACTCTCTTCTCTCCGGTGTCATAACGTAGGCTTAAAGCACCAGTGAGAGAACAAGGAGAGAACTGAGGACTTTGGGAACATGAAGCATAAATGTATAAAAGTTTGTACTCACCAGTAGAGATACGGTTTGTCCTTGTCAACATTGATGTTATTCAAAGGATCCATTCTGAACCAGGTGTTGAATGTAAACCCATTCTGATAAGGCCACTTGGCTATAGGAGGTAAAGCAATGGCCTAGGACAAAACACAAAACACTGTTAAAGGTGCTAGGAGACACAATCATGCAGTATGACCCAGTTTAAAAATCTGCAGCACTGCTTCTGCAAGACTTAGTTAAACATGCAGTGTGGGACATAAACATATGAACGAATATGAGTTAATAGAGTTAATACAGCGCTGATTAAGCCTATCACAGCCACATAAATCTCTGTATTGCGCAGCACGCCAGAGCTTTTAAATGCAAAGCTCTGAGTCTGTGGCAAGAGCAAGCGTAGCAAAACTAAAATCACTATAATGTTATAACTTCTAGTTTCATGATAAAGCTTTGTAATTTTATAAAAATAAATGACATCCGGAAAACTGTAAATATGTAGCGACCTGCACCATGTTACTGGCCAACTGACTGCATTTTAATTCCTGTTCATGCTGAATATTTTATGATTGAAGTGTCCAGCCTCTTTGACACAAATCCTGCCACGATTTCAGGAGCTATTTGCATATTGGCTAAAGTTGCTAATAATATCTGTGATTCCGCAGAGTCGTTTCACACAACTCTTAAACTATCAGTAAAAAATTACGTTTTATGAAATTACCATGAAATGACTCAAGAAGTCAGAACCCAAAAACTCAAACTAAACTATCAGCAGCTCCAAACTGTGTCAAATGAACTTAGTCACACTACAGTGCATACTGTCAGTCTTCCTCAGACAAGATGGCTTACACATATTTTCTCAGATGTGAATACTTTAATACATTTGTACTCTTGCCACAAACAGTATACATGTATACAGTATTAAAGAGGCTGTTTCCATCTACATATAAAGACAAGTTCATACCTGTTACTTTGATTTGACACAATAAAACAAAGGATTTGTGAGCCATGTTAGACTGTTGTGATTGTTGTGGTCATAACATATAACTCTGTGAAGCTCAGCAGATATTAGAGGTGCATTTTTGGATACTTGGATTTACTTTGGTTTTGTGAAATCTTTGACATCCATTTCTGTAGAGATTGTTTTGGTAATCTGTCAACGTGAATCATCAGTTGTTTTTTCTCCTATAAACCTCAGGGCTCCTTAAAAATGCACAAACAAATGTTGTTTCAAAATTGACTGCCGGAGGGAAACGTGTGAAATCTTACTGCTGCACTTCGACCAGGAAAGTTGAAGAAGGCATCTGGACCGTGTCTCTGGGGCATCTGATTCAGCACCAACAACATTTTGACCGCATGCTTCGGCTGCACAGGTGACGATGGAGGTGATGAAAAAGAACAAAAAACAAGACAGTCAAGGCCTTCCCTCTGACCGCTCTGACTGCACTGTCAGTTACCTCATTCTGCACTCAGTCAATTACAGAACAAGCCCTAAACATATCAGTCTGACTGCTCTCTGGAGGCAACTCAAGTGACAGTGACAAACCACACACAAAACATGTTCTTCTGCCTGACTGACTGCATGCAGTCCCTGCTATCACTTACCCAGAGGCCTCCTTCCCCTCGTAACATGCTGAAGAGCAACTTCAGTTCCTTCACTGTGATACTGTAGCTGGCCAGCACTCCCAACATGTCCACTAGCAAGTCTTTAAAGGCCACACAGCATGCATGCATCACCAAACACGCACACAAACAAGAGGGGAGAGAGGACAATCGTGAAATGCAGCTGTATTTTAGTGATATTACAATTCATCCACACTGCACAAAAGGTCCTCATGAGTGAAAAGTATTCACATGCAGCCACTTCTGAGACAATAAAAATGGTTTTGTTTTAGTTCAGCTTCATTCTCAGTGAGTTCATTGTCATGAAATTCCATTATACCTATCGCAGGGACACTTCCACCACAATTACGTGGAAACTGGCTTCTAAATCAAAGTGATGTCTAAATTGTTAAACTCAGAGACACTGCAGGGGAAACGCATTTGGATTTAATCAGCTGAAACATAATTTACAGGTTACACATGGCATGGATGTAATTTGCACAGTCCAAAATATCAAAGTGACACTGACTTGCGCAGACAACCACACAGTGACCTGAATACAGATTTGAGGCGCTCATTCAAGAAAGGCCTGCATGTATCAAAAAAATAAGACTAACTGGCAGTCCCTTTAGACTGCGGTGCTATTTACCACCCTTGTGTGAGACCACAGTGCTACCAGCAACAACACTTCATGGAAACTGAACCCATTAATTTGAGATGTTGTATCTTGTTAATGAATAATGTGCTGTTCAAGGTGAAATTCTGCCCTGACGGTGCGGAACAAAAGTTCAAGAGGTCACTGCCATCAGTTAACCTCTGGATAATTTATAATCGCTAAATAAACGAATACTCGTGAATACCCAAATCTAACAGCAATGTGTCTGGTATTTTTTAGAAGAACATCCTGAGGCCTTTCTGTAGTTGGGTGAAGAATATTTTAGATGTATTTGATGAAAATCAAATACATCTAAAATATTCTTCACCCAATATGTAAAAGAGTTCTCTTTTTATAAAGCAAAATTCACCTTCCATCAATTATAAAGTACCATACTGTTGCTTTAAATTCAGTTTTGCTCTTTGCACCAACTGATGTCTTGAAGAATTGTTTGAACTGAATTAACAGAAGATATAAAAAGAATTGACAATGATTAAACAGCTGTACAACCAACCAAGTTAAAAAAGAAAAAGAAAACTCCAAACATTCCTGTATAATTTACATCTCTCTCATTGCCTCATTTTTAAAATTCATTGCCATGAATTTGTTAGGACACCAACAGGCCAACCAGGTTCCAAAAGCTTCAAACAATTTGCGGCAGGGTAAGACAAAAGCCTGGAAAAGTTGCAGAATTCTCAAAAACACCTGTTTGTAACATTCCACAACAGGTGATAGCATCATGGCTGGGCAAACTCGACATTAACCTCACATATCTATCTAAAAAAGAACAGACATGTACCAACACGCTACATCATACCTGCAATCATGTCATCCACCAAGCTCATTTTGAGCAGCACCTGCTGGATGAGGCCCACCTCAGTGCTTGTCTGCAGGTTTCGAACACTTTTTCGCAGGACGGCGGTGAACATGCTCCAGATTTCAGCCTGGCAGGTGACGTCGCAGTGCTCCAACAGCTCCACCATGCAGGTGATGCTTTCTGCATCCTGGATGATGAAGTTTGTCTCCAGATCAAACTCCCCACCCACCAACTGCAGAATAAGATGGAATAAATGTAAGAAATGATGTAATGTAGCAAAAAACTTCTACCACTAAAACTACTACTATTTTTGTGCCTGTTTAAATTCTGTGTCCTGTAGATGATCTCTTCCCCCAGTTCAGAGTGACATGGATTAAACTAAACTTTCATGCTGAACATTTCTGTTTGACTCAGCTTTCAACCCTGTTCTTGATCAGGCTCGTTCTCTGGGGGGGAAATTAACCACATATTTTCCAGGTCACAGCTCTGATGATAAAGGGCTGGTCAGCACTGCAAGAACAAAGCAGAAATCTTCTAAAAGGTTTTGATCAGAATTTAAACACCCATGAAAATAAAACAGCCGAGCATTTAATAAAAAGAAGAGGGGAAATGGGATCCCTATTGCCCGGCTGCCACTTTCAAGACACAAATGATAATCACTATTAAGAAAGTAGAAAACAACAATCAATAATGCAGTTCTTCAAGTTCAACAAGCATGAAATTAGCCCTCTAAAGAAGGGTACGGCATATATGGAGAGCACTGACAACAACTTTCTGGTGGGCATCAAAGCAGGCAGGTGGAAAATGGGCCTAGAAACTGACTGTACATTATTGTGACTGACAGGTAATAGCAAGGCGAGATCAAAAGCAGCCTGAGGGAGTGGAAAGAGGCTGGTCCGTGGAGTTATAAGCAGAGTCTCACCTCAATCATCATCAGATCTTGGTGCAAATACATTACAATGATATCTGTCACTGCTTGGACTTAGAAACTGGAGACACAGTCTTTCCGTCCACAGTGAAGTTATTCAGCACAATGCGCACTGAAAAGGTATCATGCACTTAAAACTTTTTAATTAATGATTTTATTTCATCAAACACAGTTTAGTCACTCCATCCAACTGAGGTTGCAGGTATGCAGATCCACTCTGTAAAGATTTCAGCATCTCAGAGTGGCAGTTTATTCCGGAAAAATGAAAAAGCTCTTGCCTACATAACTACATAAAGCCATTGCCAATGCTGAAATTCAGCCTGGAAACCAGGCATCGTTATCAATGAGCACAGAGAGCAGTGAAGCACTTACAATACCAGGAATTTCACAGCTTGGAAACTCATGGGGCAGAGGTAATGTGCAGTCTGAGTCAGCTCACTGGCCGAAACGTGCAGACAACTCGAATAAAGCCGAGCAAGCTGTAACGTGTCTGTTATCTAAATATAGCCACTGTGTTAACGGGTATGGAAAATGAACAAACTGGTGGAAAGCTTGTTATCGGTATGCAGATGAACCTCAATGCCAAATGGCCCACTTCTCCTACCACTTCCAAATGCCACCATGCATGTCCTCCTGCAAAATGCCAAATACAGGGTACAATTACAAAAAAACACTCTGTTGCTTTATCCTTCAGTTTGGTAAAATGTGCCACATCAGGCGGCCAAGAATAACTGGACGGTTTACAATATAATATCAGTATGGTACCAAAACCCCTGACGCTGCCCAAAAGTCCTGATGTGAATGTGAAGCAAATAATGAGCAATACTGAATGATGTATGTGGCTGGACCTGAGAAGGTTCATTTAGTTTCAAGACGAGATTCACATGAAACATATGTGGCATTATAGTAAACATAAAATATGGTATTAGTAAAGTGTTAAGCATAATATAAGGACAAAAGCCTTCAGTTAGCACTTTATATAAGGACAAAAACCTAAAAATGCAGTCGATACGGCACCTGCCAAGCTCCATTCTGCTTTGAGATCATTTATGAATTCCAGTGAAGGTGCAAATGACTCGCTATCAGTGATGAATAATATATATATGTTCTTACTTTGTGGCATAAAAATACCAATGCAACCAATAATAACGAAGATGAGACATTATATGGTTTCAGTTGCTGTCAAAAGTTGTTGAAGTTATTATTCATGATCGCATGTAAGGAAAAGAGCCACTATGTCTTGACTAAACCTCATCATTCTTCAGTGCAACTGCCATTAATCACACTATTCACAGGCACACCACAATCCTGAGAAGTGGCATAATTGCAGTTTCAGATCCCCAGATAAATTTTCAACCATTATGTTTCAAGAGGTAAATAAAGGCATGAAATCCCTGATTACACACTTAACACGTGGAGAGTAGAGCTTCTGAGCCATAGAAAAATTCCTAATCAGTAAATCAAAGCAGAGATTGAATGCCACTTAAATTCAGTGATGTAAACCCCATAATCAATGTTAAGTAAATGACCAGATTCTTTGTATACAGGGGTAAATTGCTACAGTTTGTTTACGCAGTACAGCAGTAAAAACAATAGCTGCTATAAAAGAGTAAAACTGCAAACAAAATTCATCGTTAGTTCAGCTTGCAAATATCTGCATATACTATATTGACAAAAATATCCAGCCATCCCTCTCCATGGAGATGTTTTTCAGGGGTTGGGCTTGGCTCCTTACTTCCAGTGAAGGGAAATCCTAATGCTTCAGCATACCAAGACATTTTGGACAATGCTATGCTTCCAACCGGCAACAGTTTGTTGAAGGTCCTTTTCTATTCCAGCATGACTGTGCCCCAGTGCACAAAGCAAAGCTCCATAAAGACATGGTTGGATGAGTTTGGTGCGGGAGAATTTGACTGGCCCGCACAAAGTCCTGACCTCAACCCCATCTAACACTTTTGGGATGAACTGGAACGGAGATTGTGAGTCAGGCCTTCAACATCAATGTCTGACTTCACAAATGCTCTCCTGCATGAAGTGGAATCTGTTATAGCTGCAAAGCTGTGTGTTTAGAATGCAATGCAATTAGAGTCCCTGGAGGTGTAATGGTAAGGTGTCCCAATACTTTTGTCTATATAGTGTGTAACATATACCTTTGTTGCATGTCAAGTCTCTCTCTGTTTTATTTCCTGTCTATGACTCTAGTGTGACCTAATATAAGCAGAATGACAAAAATAATTATTTTATTTTGAAATAAATCTATATCTATACGCATGTAACCTCAGCAGCCACTTCATGAGGGTTTAGTGATACAGTAGTGTCCTTAACTGTACAATATATTCAAAGCTATGACCATGGCACCAGTTCAGTTTTGACTTATTTTGTTTTCTCTGGGATCTTGAGATCCAAAACTTAAGGTGAAGGCACAAATACATACAAGTTTTATAAAATTTAGCAAGAGAAAATGTGTAATAAAAAAAAAGAAAAAACAAAACAAGAAAACAGAACAAGAATGTCCAAAGAACACAACTTAACCGTGCTGAGGCAAAAATCTGGGGACAGATAAAATGTTTGGATCAGGGAATTTGTTTGTTTGTTTGAGTTTCATTTGGACCAAATGGCCACTCTAACCAAGTTTTGCAGAGATGAAGAGCCGGTCAAAAAAGACAGCAATCTCTGTGACACTCCATTAATTAGAGCTTCTTGGTAGAATACAAACTCCGCTCCTAAATTAAAGGCATGTGGCAGCCTGCCTGGAGTTTACTTAATAACAGTAAACTCGATAGCACAAGATGAAAATATTGTGATGCCTGGTGAGAACAAAATGGAACACTGGCCCGAATGCCAGGTGGCAAATTAAGCAGCGACAAAAGGCTATCAGTGGGACTGAGGAAATAATAAACGCAGCTAAATGCAGAGGGGATTTGGAAGAAAGACAGATGACCACTGAATGGATTCACCTTTCAGCCTGACAAAGACATTTCAGCACTCTGCAAATGAAATGCTGCAGTGGCTTCATGACAAGAGTCTGAGTGTCTAGTGACCCAGGCATCGGATAAGGTCTGGAGGTAAACCTGATTGAAAAGATGTGGAGAGACCTGAAAGAATAAAATTCCTCTGATTGAACCCATCCAATCTGACAGGAGTCAACGGGATCTCCACTGGATGGTAAAACGTAGGAGACTTGAGAATATGATTGCTACAAATTGCGTCTGTAAAAAGTAATAGAGTCTGGATGTAAATTAGACGTCTCTGTGTTTTACATCTACGAAATTCAGAACATTTTCAGGGGTTCATGCTGACGGCAGCCGTGGCTAGAGGCATATTTTCAGACTGCCCGTTCCATTCTCACAAATGCAATATCTCCGAATGTTTTGAGGGAATTTCTTCTAATCTAGCACAAACACCCACTTGGACCCAAGGATGAACTGATAATATTTTGGTGGTTTAAGGTCACCGTGACCTCACAAAAACATAACTCAAGAATTCACACATCTAATATGATAAAATGATGAAGTGATGAGACAAATGTCACTGAGGCATCTGTTCTGCAAAAACACTTCTCCACCCATTACTCCTCACCATAACTCAGGAACACAAGGGCAGATTGTGACTGGATTTTGCATTTGACCAAATACTGAACTGGTGTCACTAATCTTGACTGTAAAGATCTTCTGTGCTGTTGAGTTGAAGACGTGTGTGAAACATCTTTGTAGCAACATCTGCTTTTGAAACATTGTGGTCCACCACAAGCTCATTGGCTTCACTGATGCTGAGCTTCAGGTGATTGTACCATGTGATGAAGTTTCTCTCAGGCATGACATATATGAGTCTGGACAGACATGTATGAGAACTGCAACTGGACTGGTGTGTTGAGGCAAATTAATACAAGGTGGTAATTCAACTTGACATATTTTACTTTGTAACTTAAGTCTGTAACAATCTAAATGTTGAAGAAGATGTCTGCCAAAGCCATGTTTTTGAAATTTCCACTGGAATTCATTGTTAGTAGTGTCTTGGCCAACCAACGCTTAATGCAATTAAAAGGTGGAACACCTCAGAGAAAACTAATGCAGCAACAAAAACAAAGACAAAACATGCAGGGTGATGCTTCACTCTTTTCAAAACCCCACCGTCAGAATTTAATGTTTAATTTTGTTTCTGACCCCCTGCTGCCTCTCCGGGACTTATCTAAAACACAATAACAGCAGGAAACAGTGACAGTGAAAGAATGTGACTGTACACTCATTTATTCTGCGTCTGTCTCTGACTTGTACTCCTGATGGTTTGCAATGATAGAACACTGCTAGCCTTGTTCTGTTTACCACGGTTAAACCCTGACAGCAGCTCAGTGTGCTGGTGAGATTGAGCTCCTCTGTAAGTCCTTTCTCACTGAGATGCAGAGGTGATAGCTCTATCAGTAATCTGCACAATAAAACTCCTGCTTTGCGTGAGACACACGTGTTATAAATTCAAACGCAAAAAAAGAGCCAGGACAAAAGGTTAACAGTACTGCTGCTTAACTATGTACTGAGGTGCTACCGTACTGATTTATATCATATTGAAGTTAGTGTGTTTCTCAACTGAAACCAATACTCTGAATTAATTAAAGGGCTTTAATATTAACAAAGTCAAAAGGTGAACATTTAATTAGGGATTTGATGCATGGAGGGATCATCCACATCATGACTGAGAACAAGGTTATGCAGATAATAAGACAAGACTTTCCAGTAAAAGCATCAACCTGGAGTTGTTGAACCAAAGTATCATCAGATGGACCAGTAATCTATGTAACAAATAAGGAATCACATGATGCTTTCAGTAGAAGTGTAAAGTTGCAGGTCGTATGTTGCCATGTGGTCACCATGTTGCCATGAATCTGCCGGTCAATCTGTGTCGAGCCTCTGCTGTTCACAGATGCCACTGAAGCTGATGATTTCAGATTGAGCTTAATTCATGGCTGAATACTGTAAAACATATTATATTTATCTCAACCCACATGGTGTGAATGGTTGGCACCTGTTGCTGTTTCCGTGACTTTCATCACATAAGGCAAATCTCCACAGGCTACAAGTCTGCACCGCTTCTGGATGGGAGAACTGTTAATTAATGTTATGCTGATGGTGACAGCCACTGAGTTTGTTCATCCATGTGAGAGACTAATTATTGAACTTACAAAATGCTCTTTTTTCTCTCTGTGTGTCACTAAATGGTTGAAATTGAAAAACACTCTAACTGAAGCTCTTTCAGGTGTTTGAGGTTTGTGATACAGTCCTAAAAAACCTGTCAGTCAGCATATCAAGCCTGTTTAAGCATTTTCTTTGCACACTCACCCAACCAAATCTGTATTCGAGTAATTTCCACTTAAACACAACCACAAATGAATTAAATCTTTTGACATTTCTTTGATCGCACCATCATTTGTCATCAAAGAGCCACATAAGTTCTGCACAGCGTGCAAGTAGTCCATTGCAGGGTTACCTAAATGCACGGACACACAGACTCCTAGAAAACCATGTAGAAGGCCAGCAGCAGCCAAGAATCTATGCTGTATGATGCAAGTACCCATGTGCTGATTCAACTCATGGTTTTGCAGACGGAGGTAAAGCTGACCCATTTCCACATTCCCAGGGGAGGGGCCCACGGAAGGAGGAAACAAGCCTCCTGCAGCTATAGCTAATCATATAATTTCAATTAAGAATATCTGCTCCGGATTATTAAGACGCTCAGAAGCTCAGGGGAGCTGCGGGTCGATGATTTGCAAACCGGAGAGGAAGGTTATAGAAACAACAATGCAATGTGAGGCAGGAGAGTAATACCACTTTAATTAGACTCTAACTGGTATCTATGCAGCTCAAGCTAGCAGACCTGTCAGTGTGGTTACACAAGAGTAGTGAGTGGCAGCCACCTCCTTTCACTGTTATAGCTCAGAGACAAGAAGGCCTTGTGGCTCAAAAACCTGGGGCAAAACTAGATTAGCAGTAGTATCTTTCACTCACCCTTTTCACTCATTCGCCTGAGGTTCACTGAACTGCTCACAAGCATATTGTCACTGTTATCTGGCTGACCTGGAAAGAATGAGATTCCCATGATGCCACAGACAATTCAGCAGAAGAAATGAAAGAAGCTACTCTATAACAGTGATTCTCCGGGAACATCGTTCCATCAAGCAGGCATTTATTTTCCTGTGCAGCAAAAGCAAAAAGTATTTATGTGAAAGCAATTAAGGCGTGTGCTTAGTTTCACTATTCACCGCTGTGGTCCCTTTCTATTAGCGTGATAGGGTTATGAGCCTCAATTAAAGAATTGTTTTTTCATCTTTTTGAGAATTCATCTGTGCGTCACTGCTATGAGGTTAAGAGAGTTGCATCTGAGCCCTCAAGAATCCTTCCACTTTCAACTGCTTGTGATTAGGCCAGGGCTGAAAACTCACCGTCACCATGGTGACGGGCTGCCAAGATTGGACTTGAGACAGTTTGCAAGAAGCCTACAGTGGCCACTAAATTGGGTGAAAATAAATAGAACTGATTTCCTATTTACAAAGACTGCTGGCGGAGTGCGAACTTTACAGGGAAGGTGTCCTCTTCAGGCACATGAGAAGAGGGGCGAGCCCCCTCTGAAACGATCTAAATGAATAACACGAAAAGTGTTACAGGTTCATATAGTCTGCCAGATGTGGACAGTAGCAGATGTTGACTGGAGTAACATCCAACCTGTTATTTTTGAATTAATATTATGGGATGTGCAAGATCTCTTTCCCAACTTTGTCAAAATAGCATTTTTACAGCAAAAAAAGTACCATAATCACACACACACAAGTGATCATGAAGCGCTTGAAACACTGTGTCTGTGTGGACAGTTTGTGTTCTACAATGATGCTCCAACATATGATGCAGAATAGACCAAGAAAACAAACAACTAAACAAGGATGCCATAAAGCTCACGACATGACTAGTGGCTTATTCCAGTAAGTATTCTTCTCCTCAGAAACTTTAGCAAACCAAGCACATACCAAACCAATAACGAGATTCAGCTACAAAATGAGAACAGCCTGCAGCTGACTCCAAAGACCAAAGGGAGTCCAAAGGCAGTCAAAGAGATAAAGTATGATGCAAAAAATGTGGTATGTTTGAGCAAAGAGGAGGAAACCATGAATTGGTCCTTCTGCAGCCAAGTGCTTAGCAGCACCAGAGGAAGTTAGACTCAACACAATATCCATATAGAGTACTTGGATTTTCCATCCAGCCCTCTCACTTCACAGGCACTCTCAAAACTGCGTCTGTAAGAGGCAAAGAGGCAAAGGCAGATGAATGCATTTAAACTGCAATAGAGAACGTATCTAACATTCAAACAATTCATTCTCAAAAGCAACGGCATAAATAACTTTTCTCAAATATTTTCTACATCTACACACTCTTTTCATCAAGCTCACATTCTTTAAAGTCTCGCTATTTTGAAGTACAGGTGATATCATGTACCGTAATTTCCGGACTATAAACCACTACTTTTTTAAACAATGATGCAGCTAATTTATGGATTCTGCCTCGAGACAAAAATGACATTTAGAGGGGAAACGAAAGAGAGACTGACTATGTGGACACCTGCGGCTTATAGACAATTGCGGTCTATATATGTACAAGATTGTTTTTCTTTTTAAATTTAGTGGGTGCGGCTTATATTCAGGTGAACTCAATAGTCCGGAAATTACAGTATTATAAAAAACTCCCACTCCCAAAAGACAGGAAAATTGAACCGAAAGGCAAAGACAAGAAATGAATTTCACAATATTAAACTGAAGCTATTTGGATGCCTCATTTTTGACTGAAGTGGAAAATAACCGATCTTATGGTCGCAGTGGTAGATGTGCTCACATATGCCAGAGTGCACACTGGAGCATCAGTTGACCAACCAAGCTGGCAAACAATACCGTTTAGTTCCAGTCTTTCTTCAGTGCGTGACTGCTAAAATGCATGGCTGAAGGATGCATGAAAAGATATTATGCAAACAGAAGCCTTCATTGACACAAAATGGCACTGTCACTCCAGGGATCTGCATCCTCAGAGCTGAGCTGGAACTCTTTGGAGTAACTGCAGCACATTCTAACTTTAATTTAAAAAATGTCACCAAAATAAAGGTCAAGCCATTTAAGGAACAGGGGTGTGGGACACTGAAGGAGGTGTGTCAAAGAGAAAGAAAGAAAAAGAATAAGCTTATTGCTTCTGTGGTTCCATTTAGTTTGATGAATGGCCATCACATCAGTGCTGAACCATGCTAATGACCACACTTCAAACGCCCTATCTATCCACTCCGCTCCAGTGATCAGTTAACCTCGCCACAGATTTGCACACTGACTGGGAGCGAGAAAATAATTATTCTTTTTCCTCTTAAAAGGCAATAATCATACTAATGGAGAACAAGCAGAGAGGAACGGAAACAGAGATGGAGCGAGAGAAAGGACTGATGAACCAAGTTGGGGACAACAACTTCCTTCTTGTTTATCCATTTGTCTCCTTGTTTAGTTCTTAATGTGTAATCATGAACAAAACATTGAAATAAATGTACACTACCACATTTTTGTCTTTTAGAAATGCTGTACTACTCATCCCAAATAATTGCAGCTGGAGAGATCTGCAACTGGCTTTGTGATAGCAAAAACACACAAGAAGTTACTGTTTGTATCAGCTGAGCACGGATTTCAATGAGAGGACAACTCCCATCGCGTCTCCAACGTGGTCCAAACACTTGCCCATGTGTTGGCCACAGAAAAATAAAAGAAGATTGAAAACATCTGCAATGTCAGGGAGTATTCTCTAGCATCTACGTACAGCTGGCCCGCACTTAATTTGTACTCCATGTAATTAAAAAATAGATTAAGAGTGGAAAGAGAGAAGAGAAACAGAGAGAGCAAGAGAGCAGGACTTTCATTGGATGCGACAGTCCCTGAAGTGCTCCGACTGTAACACAGGACCATATCTTGTTCCTGACACGCTTGAGAGAGTGGAACACCTCCTCATTTTCTCCTTAATCCGGATTCACATTTGCATGGCCATCATCACAAAACCATGCAAAAACTACTGCATCTATTTAGGGTTTAAAATATATCACTCAATGACTTCAGATCAGGGAGCCGGCACACATACTCGTGTCTGATTTCACACTACAGCGAGACAAAACACGGCCAGAATTTGCTGAAAATCAACATATAAACCAGCAGGAGTCAGAGGTTTAAACCAAACCACAGACTGTGATGTGTACGTCATAATTGATTAGTATGCAGAGTTAGGATGCGTTCAGTGACTGCTGTCGTGATACTGAAAAAGTATTGTATCACATTCAAAATCTTATGCTGTATCAAAGTTAAAAATTCTGCTATCCAGACAACCTTAAATTGCACAATTGTACAACCTGCATGATGCTCACCGCATTCTATGAGACACCTGGAGAGTCTCCTCTCCTTCAATAAAAATTAGGCTCAGTCTAACAGCTAGCAGACAAGAACCAGCTGGTACGTCTGAGTTTCTGAGCACATCTCCTGCCGTGTACAGCCGGAGTGTGGATCCACAGTAAGTTTGTATTTGACATCCATATGTCAGATAGTGGCTGAGCAGTGTCGTGTTTCCTCGCAGCTCAGACAACACATTTATTATTTCAGTGATTAACTGTGGAAGGCAAAAAAAACGGGGATGAAAAAACATGGAAAGAAAAGATGATTGTCTTCTTCACTGCTCTTTTCCCCTCATGCTAAGGTCTTTGCAAACTCCACACCTTTGAAAGTTGTGTATGTGTTTATTATTGTTTGCAAGAAGGAAATAACAGAGTTGTGTAACAGGCAAACATATGACATATTTTTTGTTTTGTCTGCTGCGCGGTGGACCTAATTTATGCCGACGTGAAGTGAGGTTCACGTGGATTTGAACAGTAACTGATAAATATTCTTCAGAGAGTCAACATCGGCATGTAAGCAAAGAAACTTTCAAGTGTTAAAGTGTTCAAAAATATAATTTGAGAATCACAGTAGCACGTATTTACAGAACCTGAACAAGAGTGTTTGGTGTTCGACTGCATTTGTGTAGAGATTAGTGTAAACCTACCGGGAAGCACTGGCAGGCCTGGGGAGAATGTGACCTGAATTAACGACTAACTCCCTGCATGTGACCGGACTGTGATTGAGACTTCAGGAGGCTCGGTGTATTGTGTGTGGAAACACTGCTAAAGATTTAAAGATTACAGTGCTTATGCCTTACTGAACTGGACGCCTGCAGCATACAGATGCAGCTAACAAGCCCCCAAGAAAATGAAGATGAAAGGTGATTCATAATCATACCGTCTAGCGGGGAGTCCATCATTGAGGATTTCGTGAAATCTTTACAGCTAATGGAGCCATGCTGCGTTTCCTCACTTCCCATAATTTCATCGAGAATAGCACCAATTTATCATCCGTCTGTGAACATCTGCTTGTCAAGTTGGTGACAGCTTTGTTTTCCCACCTTCATAATATCAGCTGGCCATAGCGTAGCCATAGCAGATCAATAAATGGAACTGACAAGTTAAGAATTTAATCAATTTTATAGATTTTACGGCTACATGCAAGAAGTAAAAGAATCTAAGAAACTTCTGCACAACCTGTGATTAAGATATGCAGTTGCACTTTAGTTTAATATATCTCAATTCATAGTGGTAAATGCTTAAATTGCTTTTTTTATGTCCCATCTTTATTTCATAATCAAAACATCATTTAAAATCTGCAGCAATTCAGCTACTTAATATCTATAATATCTAAATAAGGAGGATAAAATATAACAATAACTTAAGCTGACTAGCAGCAATCAGCATAAAATATTTGAACACTGTGATGCTGTACAGTTTTACTTGCTAAAAAGCTGAGCCTCAAGCTTTGTAAATAGCCTCATTAGCATTTGACTGTCCTGGCTTCAAGTAGAAAGTCGTCAAGGTCGGAGGTAGATGATATTTCTGCATTTCACTCCAAACAACAGGGTGAGACTGGGTTAACAGGAGCACAACAGGGGCAGTTGGTGCAGATTCTTGTGCTAATGTGAAAGTGCTCAATGGGTCTGATGACTCTACTGTCGTCCAGGACTCCCAGATGCTGGAACCTGTGCTGAGTGCTGCCCTGAGCAGGGCTGATGGGAGTTCACCTCAATTGGGAAGGAAATGGGAATAAACCAAATGAGAAATCACAGATGACAACAAAGAAATGTTTGTGAAAAAAGAGCAATTTTTTTACTGCACACACTATTACACAAGTAACAGTTTTAATAAGCTGCTGGCAGCCACCTTCACAAATGATTATCACCCTGGCTTCTAGTCTACATAACAAGAGGTATTTTTGAAGAAATGTAGCATTGTTAAGACAAGACACTAACACAGCCACATGATCATTCATTTTCTTAAGCTGACATGTAATCTTTGATCCAATAGCAAGGTGGTGATTTAATGAAGTCCAGCCTTTATGTGAAAGCTCTCTGACCTAATATTACAAGGCCAGAGGAACGCAACTACATTGTATGTGTCAGTGAGTGAAGTGAAAATCAGGCTGGCAGAGAAAAACGTGAGCCAATATGCTCCCTGAGCGAACTGAGGTATTGTTTATAGGACAGATGAATAGCAGTTGTATGGAGCTCACTGTTACACTGACTTGGAACTGCTCAGCCCAGCAGGTTGAGCCTCTAGCAGCATTCAAACTTAAAGGCACAGCAAAGAGACAGATTGGGAGGGAAAGAGCAAATGAAAGAGGTGACAATGCTGCAGCAGGAAGAAGAAAGACAGCGGTGAGGGAGGGCGAGTCAAAGAGAGCAACACAAACAGAGAAAACAGAGATTTACGGGGTATTCTGACAAAGTCAAGGCATGACTTCATTCACTGATTCAATTTTACTTGCTTGTTTTTATTCAGGGTCATAAACATGCATTGTTCCAGAGGCAGACTACCAGATGAAACCAACAAAAACACATACAGAACCGCAGAGGAGGTTTGAATCCAGAAAGTTTTGACAAGACCACAAAGGAAAAATGTGAAAGAGTTTGTGTGGACTGGACTGAGGACAGAGGACAGAGGACAGAGGACAGCGCATCTATTTCTCTCATCTTTTCAAGTCATCTTCCATGCACAGCAGTGTGACCACCACATCCCATCATGCATCACAGGCACCTCATATATTTAATCTCATCTTGGTCCACAAACAGCTGTGTCAAATGTTCTGGTGTTGGCTTCACGCCACAACATCACTAGTATGTGTCATTTCACTTCTGAGATGCAACAACATGGTTACCCTGTGAGAGGTAATTTATCTGGGGAAAAAACAATAAAACATCAAACCAACAGGACAACATCAACCAAAACAGCAGGCAAACAAACGGTTTTGCTTCTGACCTCCCGTCCAAACACAGCAAGAAAAACACACTAGTCAACATTAATTCATTAATGTCCCCAATTAAATCATTTGCTACTTTTTCCTCAAGCGAGCTCTGAAACCCTGAACTGACACAGCTGCCGTCATTATTTCAATCGGAGCAAAAATCAGCAAGTCCTAAGAAAACACTGAAAAGTTATTTGTGGTTTATTTAAGAGGAAAGCAAAAGGCAAACAAACAAAAAAGGGATGCAGAAGCACAGAAATATGACCTGAATATTAAAAGCTGTTTCCATTGTCAAGTGTAAAAAGGCCTTATCTTGGGAAAGGTGTGACCTCTGTCCATTGTCATCTTCTCTGCACATAAATTCAGGGGAAAATGAAGTGCAACAAATCTTAAAAAGCAATGAAAGTGCAATTTGTCTAGTTGCCCTGACTTACCGCAAAATGGTCAGCATGGTTGCTTGTGCTTATACATAAATTAACAGTAACGACATGAACATTTCCATCTGCGGGAAAATGTAATAAATGGCAATACATGTCAGCTGTGGTAAAATCATTTAGTCCTGTGTGCCACTTAGCAGTGTTATTTAATATGAAGCTGGAAGAGGAGGACAAAGGACTATAGAGGCCGTTATCTTAATTTGGGATGAATCACATTTTTCACCTGTATAATAAAAACACTCAACAATTTTTAATCTTCCTTCTGATCCTGAAGAGTATTTTAAACTACAGACAGCTTGTGAAGGAAAAGGGAGAGTCATGAAAGGAATGTTTTGCAGGAAGTTGCATCAAAATGTAGCTTCCCCTGCGAGTCATGGGGATCTGGATTTGATTAAGATTCTGAAAGCCAGAGGGGGTGAATAAATTGCAAAGTCTGAAGGTGAAACTGGAGAACAATGCAACATAGGGGTCCAATTTCTAAACCACAATGTCAGATTATTCATAAATTGTCCTGCACTTCAAAATAAAAAAAAAAAAAGTTTTTCCCCTACAGATATTCTTAGAGCTCGCCAAGAAATGCAAAACCAGAAAAAAAACAACAACAACAGAATATCAGCTTAAAGGCCAAACAGTCAGGTCATGAAAGATTCTCTGCACGTGGGAGGCTCTGAAGTGACTGATTACTGCTCTGATAAAGAGGCAGTTGAACAGTAAGACTCCCTCAGCTCCTGCCCCAGACACCAGCTGCCTGTCTTCATTTCAGCACTGAGGACAGCTCCCTTCTTGTGGAACCCAGCGGAGAATCAGCGCTACAATCCTGAACGGGATGGTCCGCTTTAAGCGAAACTGACAGATTTAGCTTTGTAACATGGTGTTCACACTTTCTATGGTGTAAAATGCTTTTTTTTTTCAACAGTGTCGACACCGTCTAAACTCAGCTCCCCAGTTCTATGCCAAACCTTGTCATCTGGAGCAGCCAGTGGTCACAGAAGTGAGGCCTTTCATCTATGGCAAGTCTTGAGCTTTAAAGCAGCCTGACTGACAAGAAATAAATGGGGATTAAAGCCCAGTCATACTGGTTTGTTTGCTTTTGAATGGCAGTTAAGGAGAGAGTATGAGAGTACTTTGAGAGTGTCTTTGTTCCACTCCACTAATTAATCACACCTTTTATTTGCCACACTCAGTGGGGCAGTTAGTGGAAAGCAGTGTAGGTCCAAAGGGGTGACGAAAAAAAAAAAAACTCTCCAAGCCACATTGCTTTTCCTATCTCATATTCACAGCTCACTGTGTGGCAACACTGGCCTGTTTACTATTCTGGTGGGTTGTATCATGTGGTCGTTCCTCTAATCCCTTGAAATGCTTGGGATTGTCAAACAGCAGAAGTGCTCACCTCTCCAGAGGAGGAGAGGAAGAAAATTAAAAGGCAATCTTGCAGGAAATATATCTCGCAAAAAAATAGCAAGGATGTGCTGTGTGAACACATCTAGCAGGAAACCTGACTGAATGATAGTGCCAGTCACAAAACACACATCATCAAATCTGAGCGCTAACCTGACATAATAATAACCCTGCGGAGCACAGGAAAGAAAATATGTACAAATTTCTGGGGGAAAAAAAGTCTTTGTCAGTAGAGGACACAAAGTCAAATTAGAAGGACAGCACAGGCATTCAATATGATGAAAATGATCTGTACATGATCTGAATACGAACACTTTGTTAATCCAAAGAAAGGCTGCGGACGCATGGGGCTGCTGTCCACAACTACAATTGTGTAAAATGGAAGCTAGTGTAACTTAGTTATAAATTTGACCCAAGACAGACACTCACCTTCACCGCACTCTGCACTGCAGCATTCTCCTCTGTTCACCTGTGTAGGCGCAGCCGAGCCGTGTGATACAATCCCATAACACAGCACAACTGAAACAAAAATGCCTTCCTGCACAATTTCTGAACACACAAGAATCAACCAGCCCACTCTAACTCCCAGCTAATTAAGCTCATTAGATATAGAGCAACACTTGTGAAGTGGCATTAACCCCACTGACCTTGAGATATAAACTGGTTGATATAAAGCTGGCGCTTCAAACACATCATGTTGCAGCTACACTTGAAGAAGCAGACAGCTGGGGACAGATCTAACAATCGAGGGGTTCTGTGATTAGTGAGCACAGTTTCCTCCCACTGAATACTGCTGTCAAAAAACATATGTTCTCCTGATGTCTCATGTGCTCTAAAGAGATAAGCAAGGCGCATCCATCCAGAAATACGTGCTGGAGAGGAGAGGACAGGAGAGGAGGAGGCTAAAGGTCCACTGCTGATATAAACATCTCTGGTTTGACAGAGGAAAGAAAAGTACACTGCAATGCAGACACGAGAGGCAGAGATGGGAAGGGAGGACGGGGAACAGAGAGGGTTGAGGTAGACCTCTAGAAGGCAAGAAAGGCAAAAGATGAAAAGGGAAGCGACAGCAGAGAGCTCTTGACTCTGTCCTCTCCAGATCATCAAAGTGTCATTTCTCTTCCCAGGCTAAGATGGGGACAAGATGTCCTCCAGGTTAGAAACAGGGATCAGTATGCAGGTCACAGAACTGGGAAGGGGAGAGTGGTGGAGTCCACAGTGTTTACTGCAGCAATTTCCCACTTCCTCCGTCTGACCACAACACTAATGACACTGTTTCCTCGCAGGCAATTTATCAACACTCTGACAGCTAGTCCACATTGGTTTCTTTCACTGAGTGATTATGATATAAGCAAACCTCAGATGACGTGTGCACATACAGACATGCCATCCACTCACCAGTCTTAAACTTACAGTAAAAAGACATGATTAAGGGCAAATGTAATGTAGCTACAAAGAGCCAAAAATGAAAGTTAGTGCAGAGGAGTAAAGAAATCTCAGACACATAAATATACTGTTAAAACTTCCAACCTGCTGTTCTCCTTCCTAACCAAGATACACATAAAGAAAATCCATAGGAAGATGAAAGTCTTTTCACAAAGTGAAAAATCACAAGAATACACTTGCATACTGAGGTCAAATCTCTCTGCCTTAGGGCAAATAAGGTATTTCATCTATCAGGGGAACTTTGATAAAGTCCTATTTTCCCCCTGGGTTTATGTAAAATTAACTGAGTAAATAAAGAAAGTCCATATTTTCTTTATTAAAATTCAGAAGGGAAAAATGTAAATTGCTGAGCCCTAAAGTAAGAACAGAACATATACACTACCTCTCGCTACCTAATGCAAGCATAAGTATGATTTTGGACTTGCATTTCTCTGATTCCCACATTCACAGATCCTTGCCTGGGGCATGTGCATTTAAAGCCCCATAATCTTTCTCCCATTTAATGTAATTTGTATTTACATGTTCCTCAGATTTTTATGGTACATATTGGGAACATGACAAAGGGTGCTGTGCTTTCCAATTCCAATTCTACGCATCTGGTCTCACAGAGTTCTAGCTTGCCAGGGAAGGGGTTTTGACCAGAACAAACAGGAGATTTATGTGTAAACAGAATACTCACCTAGGGATGTAGAACCACAGGAGCAAAATAAAGTGGGAACATAGGACCCTGGGAACAAGTACGCTCCCCCAACAAGCAACTATCCACTGGCTGTACTTCAAATGCTGGAGACAGCTGACGTGCCCGACTAACAGAGACTCTCTCAACCACATCTGAGCTGACTGGCAAATATTGGAGCTAATGTACACACAACAATACTGTCAACAAAAAAGAGCTCTCCTCTCCTATCACATCCAAAATCTCTAAGATTCTGAATGGTAATATGCACACACTAAAGGAGGAGTTTAACAAGAAGAGGAGGAGCGGAAGCTCATCTGAAAACTGGCAAATATTTGCATGTTTAATGTTATTGACTGAGAGAGACAGCTGCTCATAGAAATAAAACTGAAACTGTTACTCTTTCACTATACAGTTACATTTACAATCTGCAATCTGACAACACAAAAAGCAACAGGACCCTGTTTGTCCACACATCACTAAGTAATAGGTCCTGGTCAGCGCAAGCTCCAATAGCCAGTGGATGAGCACAATTAATGAGACGTTCAAGCTCATTATGAGTGCCTTTGTAGCAGCAATGAACAGAGAGCTTTGCATATTCAGCATCAGGGTGAGGCAGGGGTCAAGTAGTATAGACAGATATTCACAGCTTCACGGGAGCTCCTGCTATGGGAGGAGTGAGAGTGGGACAGACAGTCCTGCTGTCCCGTCCAAGATCCGATGTTGATGTCCAACAGCCCTGATAATCTGATAATAATCCAATTTTATCTCGAGAAGTTGACCCTATTTGTCAAGCCTATAAAGCAACAGGGTGTCAAAGTGGGGTTTAGGCTGCTGCACAACTGCCTCCAGAGCAGACTCTTTTTCTCATGTTTTAACATCTTCCGGATACAGTCTGATGAGGTGTGGGATCTGCTGCGTTTTACTGTTCCCTGTTTTTAACAGGTTTAACAGCCTTTTTTTAAAAAAAGCATGTAGACATGCTAATTTAGTGTAAAAATGGTAAAATATGGCATCTCCAATCTACTCTCTCTGCAGGATTAGCAAGTTAACCACTATCCTCACAGCTCGAGACAAACGCTACACCTACCAGCTTCCCTCTCTCACCACTCTGTCACCTCCACAAGGGCAGGTGAGAGGCTTCAGCCAAGCTCCACACCTCTGAGTCCTCGTGGTTCGGCTTTTCTCTCCCCCAGGTCCTGCAGCGTAATTACTTGACTGCTTACTGCCTGCTCCACCTGCCTGGCCTGTCAGTCCAGGAAAATTCATGGTCATTACCCAGTGACAAAAGGACAAATCTCATCCCATGCTGGACCCCATATGGTCCATTTGACGCTTTGCTTTCGGTGAGAACAGTTACAGTAGCGGTTGCATCAAAATACACAGGCATGAACGTTGAATGTCGGACGCATAAATCACAGTATTATCTCACCACAATGTTCAATTGAACTGTTCTTGTATTCCAGACCAACATTTATAGAAAAATGAAGAAACCTCCGCTCCTTAGTGAGGATTTACCTGTGGCTGCTGGTATCATCCGTGATCCTCCTCTCACGTCAGATGGAATATGAAATTAGTGTAGCTGAATTTTATCTGAGGAAGGGTAGATACACGCTGGATCTTTAATCCTCCTCATTCAAAAGGATGCATGCTGTTGGCGTGCTGACATAAACCCTCACACCTTACATGTAAGGAGTGTAGACTCAAAAGAAGAATTAAAGCAGCACACAGAGGAGAAGAAAAGCTGAAGCCTTCGAATGAATCAGTGAAAATACAAGGCCAAAACAACAACAACAAAAGGCCAATAGGGAAATCGGAAATTTAATTTGTTTTAAGGGGGATGTCTTATCGTATCAAACATTAACATTGGCATGATTTGCTCCATTTCTTTTTTGTCATGATGTTAAAGAACAAGTTTATTTAGGCGTTAAAGATTTTTCTAGTTTTGGTGCAACAACTGCCACAAGTTTCAAAAGAACTCTGGTGGCAAGTAAAGCTCTGTATGAAATGACAGTATGCCAAAAGGTATGTCCAGCATGTTTGGCACTGCAGAAAAATTAACATCAGGTGAAATAGACAACAATGCATTTATATGTTATTATATATTACAGCAATAATCTGTAACTACCATTCAAAGTTTCAGTGCTGAGATACGAGTTAGAAAACCACGGTGTTCTCCAACAAGTCAGCTAGTGTTCATTCATCTATAATTTAATTCTTGACCTTTCCAAATTAGTTTTTGTAGCCTAAAATGGATGGATGCTCAGACACTAGAAAAGAGACAATAATTATTTAAACATTGATGTGGCAGAAAAACATTCTCTAAACACAGACAGCCCAGATTGCCATTGACAGCCCTCACTGTGTCATCACTTCACATCTAGTAACGACAGTGTGGAGCCAAATCATCGCTGTCCAAATATTTATAGTGCTCAGTTACAGATGTAGAGTCCAAATTACTTCATTCATTCAGCGAGCCTCTATAAAAATGAACAGACAGCCAGCTGGGACAAAAAGGGGAGAACCTTTCCTTTGGCTTGCTTGTTCTTCAACCCTTACTTCAACCCTGACTGTCATGTTCATGCTGGGAGAAAATGAAAATGGATGAATAATTCAGTCTCAGCCTCGGTGCTCTCTCTAGAAAAGCAGAGCAGGGATACGCATACATCATATCTTTAAGTATGTGAATATGTACCACTCAAACACACAAAGCAAAATTCTGTCACATCTTGCACCTTTACCAAAATATTCAGTCATGACATACATTCGCCTAAATCCACATTCGGTGGACTCTGCTGTGACAAAAAGTCAAAGAGGGAGGAAATTCTCCGCCCCTCTGCAGTGGAGATTTTACAAGCTCTGAAAGCTCCTGTGAACCAAGCCGCAGCAAAATAAAACAACACAGCCGAGTGCCATGCTCAGTTTATATTAGGCCAAGACAAAGTGCTTTTCACTTTTCTCTCCAGCTGAATGTCAAACTGGTTATCAAACACCAAAAACAAATAAAAGACAGCCAGAACAAGCTGGAATTATTTGCATGGAAAGCTGTTATTGACAGACTCTTGACACTGAAGTGTAGAAGGAACAACTTGTGAAAAATCAATCAAAAACAACTTCATTTCAGACAGAGTAAACAGCGCCTTGGAAAGTAACTTAAAATTAGGCTGCAGTTTAAAACAAAATGTATCAGAGACATAAATTTGTTATTTCTTAAAACACAGTCATTTCATCAGACACTCTGTGTGTTCATGTGGGTATGGTCTCAGCACAGTGATTGATGGCTTTATTATGGTCTTATTTGATCTACTGTGTAATTACTTGCATCAACACAACCTGTCAGCCTCAATCTGCCAAACGTCATGAGGCTGCTGAGCAGAATGTTGCTTGTTGAAAGTGGGACTAATGTCAACAATGCATCCCTCTCATTCACATGCACTGATCACTTCCAGACAGACAGCACACAGTGCATGTGATAACCTCACTCCTGCAGGAATATGGAAATTCAGTCAAATTTAACTACTCACAAGGCCAAAGTACACGTCAATATTTAATCTAAAACAAGGTAAGTTGCTAGCTCAGACCCAAACTAAGATCTTTTGCTACTGCTTTAGCAAGAACAAAAGCAGCAGTGAAGGATGAAAATCATATGGTATTTAGAATCATAACACAGCACATGCGGACATTTATTAATCATGTATGGACCCGGGTGTGGTGGAGCAAACTGAGTGTAGACAGACAGACAGACAAGAGGAGCCAGATGGCTGTAAAACAGCAGAGTCACTCTACAGCGCCTACAGGGGAGTTTGCCCTGTTTGTGTTTGTGAAGCTCTTCACATCTTCTGTCCTCAAAAAGCACAGCAACCACCTCCAGAAATGGAGGAAAAAACAAACCTTGAATGCTTCTATAATTACATACTGGGTAAAATGGCTACAAATTAAAGCAAAAACTGGCTTAACTCTAGTTGCGTGCCTGCCGGCTCAGAACATTTAGATAAACACTGCAACAGGTGTAACTGTAAACTCATGGATACACCAGCACATCAAAAGTTAAAAGCCTAATAATTACGATACAGACCCCAAGCAGTGCCACCTTAAAGCCTGTGTTTAGTGAACAGGATCAGTATCAGCCGCGGCGTGTTCAGAATACAAGTCGGTATCTTAACACTCAGAGGAAAAAAGAGAAGAGGTGAGGCGAGGACTGGACAGCTGAAAAACACGATCACTCAGGCAACACACACTAATCTGCAGATGCCCCAAGTGAGACTTGGCCGTGCTCTCTGACACATGGCAATCACACGGCCCAGTGCAGAAACACAGCCACAGAGTCCACAGCACCACTGACTCTGTGACGGACCTGGAAGCACCAGCTGCCCTCTGACTGAGAATGAATGTCCTGACAGGGACCGACTGTCTCCCCCGTGAGGTGTCATTCTGCAGGCCTCACGGACTGAGAGACGAGGTTATCTGGAGCTGAACTGAGACTGAGTGTTCAGAGTGAGGGTTTGATTCAATCAGTGGCCACACTTACAGGTGTGGAGAATCTCAGTCTTAATCTGTTGCTCGACTAATACATTATTTGTGTGCTCCATGTTGTCATAGCTTGTTTAGAATAACCTGGTTAAGCTTTGACTCCATGCTGAGGATTAAGCTAAATTGCCTTCCATCAGTTTTTAAACTAGTCACTGTAGGATGAGCTACAAACATCCGTGCAATATTTTTTTTGGTAAATGTTGTAAACGCATATGGTTTCTCATTCTTCAGAGCTGCTGACACTTGACAATGATAGCAAGAAACGAGGAACAACTAGCCAACTCGTAGAGTGCAACCGCAAACAAGGCACCCGGGATAGAAAGTTTGTTATGTCTGTATGGCTTGGCTTATTCTTAGCCAATAGAGATAATAAGAAAGAAAAAAAAAACATAAAAATATTACAACTATTATAATAATAACACATTGGACAGGCCGTGGATCTCACAGTAACTCAGCACTGGGTAAATGAATGCATGTACTGTTTCAATCCATAATTTAAAATAGGATTAATTTGAAGTTCTGCATGAAGGATGACAAAGCAAGACACTGGAGTCTGGCTATGCACAGTCAAAGGTCTAAAGTTTTGCCTAAAGATAAAAACATCTAAGTTTGACAGCACAACAACGTCAGTCTCCAACATTCTGCATTTTATATTCACAAGGAGCCCAGCAGACTTAGAAAGTCAGCAGAAAGCCAGCAGACTAAGAAAAAGTAATTCATACTTTGTCCAAAAACTGTTCAGCAGTAATGTTCACTTAAAGTTACGTTATCAAATATTTGAAAGCTTCCTTAAAGTTACAGATGTTGTGCATGGAGGATTTGTTTCAACTGATAAATTTAGATCTCTCATGAATATATATATATTGATAACATTAATATACCATACTGCAGGACTGTAAATGAATGTGTGTACTTAAACCACACTAATGGATTTGAACAGTTGTGAACTGCACTGCGAGAGGCTTGAGGATAATGATAATTGGCAGTTGAACTGTGTAGCAAACACATTTTCTCCTCCTCAGCTTACTCGGTTCCCTCTGGTTCTCCCCTGCCATCCCCGCCCCCGTCAAACTCAAGATGACCCCCCTGTAAAACAGGTCACACACTCAATCCCATAAACCAGCGACAGAACACTGGTCGAAACTCGAAACATGCTCGACTGCTGGAAGCACAGCAAAATAAATTCCCGCTCACTGACTGAAATGACAGCTGCCAGAAGCAATGAATGAACAAGACTTCACTAACACAGCAGCTCAACATTCAAAAATTCACAGTGGTAGGTACTGTCTCCACTGTATGCAGCTGAGATGCTGAAATTTATTTTTGTCACTGTGCAATGTGAACCCGCAGTACCATTTTCATCAAAAAGAAACACATACAGCACATATTCACACACTAAGTGATGAGCAAAAGCACTTTGAGGCATTAAGTACAACGTGGTCCACAAAACATTCGCTTTTAGCTTTTAGTCGCACAAACTGGTTAAAATTATGGTGACGGCAGGCTACACTAGCTGTCACTCATTAATAACAATGCCATGAGTAATTTGATGACAGGTCAAAATTAAACTTGGCTGTTGTCGGGCGGCTCTCCGCAGCCAGTGTCTGCACTCAGACTAGTAAGAGCTTCAAGAGTCTCATTCTCACATTTAAACCTTTATTCATATCTTTTTGATGTTATAATTTTGGTGAAAAAAAAAATGTATTAAAAGAATTTAAAGTTTTGATGGTGGCGTTTGCCACTCTGTTAATGCAGAGTTATTAATGTTTCAAACATGCAGTACTACATACAATGGACCAATCTCACTATTCAAATTCAAGGACTCGGCTCAGGATCAGAACATCCTTATTAACCATTAGACTGTTGCGAAAATTGCTTTTTTTAATGCTTTGTGCTTTCTAACAATTACAATAGGTCTTTTTTAATCACTGCTGATATAGCAAGCCAACAGTCTGATAATCCTGGTTTTCATTCAAAGGACAAGTTCAGAAATATTCTCACATAGCATGGATATCAAGATATCAGCAACAATAAAATTTAAGAAAGTCGACTTTGCCAATGATTTAAGTAGTACATTACCATAAAATAAAACAAACAATCAAGGGTTGTCTAACAAAACCTGTGAGAGTATTGCTTTTATGCTGTTAAGATCATTAAATTCGGCATTTAATATACAGACCAAATCAGCTCCTGAGTTTCCGCTCAGTATTAACACATTTTATCAAAAGACCAGATTTAAGGATGCTTAGCAAATATTTACTCTCAGTGAAGGAAATTAACATTTTAACTCACCAGCCAAGTCAATAAATTAAAAACCTGCCAAAATACCCCTTACTGGAGAAAAATATTAAGTTACAGATGATGTTCGGTGGGACTCCAAAGGAAGGAGGGAAAAGCTTGCAGTTACCGCTTCACATCGAGCAGACACCCAACTGTTTGTAAGATACACAGCCATTTGATTGGTTCAGCTAGCAGTCACAAAGTTTGAAAACTTATAAGGAATGCACATAACTAAGGTAATCACATTTTATTGGCTGATGCTTAATAATTCACCTACAAAAACAAGAACTATTAACCAACATATGGCCCAGGGGTAGGTGTTCATTTCCAACTCTGCTTGCTCTGTCATTAGGGCCACGCTGTCATTCAAAGCTGCAGGTTGAGGACCCTCACTGAGAGAGAATCCACAGGAGGAGGAAGAGGACGCGCTTAAACCTGCCTCTGAAAATCACTTCAGACAGACACCCGAGGTAAAAAAAAACAAAAAACAAATACGTTCACATGATATTTTAGTTAAGGAGCCAAGCTCTGTATCTACTATGAGTACCTACAGGGATTAGTTGGCTAGCCAATTAAATGTTACTACCCTCACTAGTCGGCACCAGAAATACCAGTCAGTTAAACTTTTTGTAATTTTTTTGTACAAGAAGGAGCCATTTCTAGAGCTAAGTGTCTATAGGACACCACACCGGACCAGCAGGTGCCAGGTTTGTGGTTTGGGTCTCTTGCAAGATAGGTAGGACCTTTCACTCAGGGTGCAGGGTGTTGCTGGATGGAGAGCACAAAAAATGTTTTGAGTGCTATGCTACGCTTGTGCTGGTGGTTGCAGATTTTTGCATGTAACATGCAAGCGATAAATATAAATAACAAAAACACTTATTTCTCTACCCGCTGCTAAGCGGTGCTACGGGAGGATCACAGTTACTAACCTGTCTGTGCAGCCCCTCAGCGGCTTTAAGGGTCGGCTTAGCAGCTAAAGTAGACATTTAAATTACATACTGACATAATTCCTAGTCAAATGCTGCTTTGTAAAAATGAGCATCCGATAATAATAATTAACAATGTTGGTTAACTGTTCTGGCTACGATGTGAACACATATGTATATGTTCAAACACAGAATCTGCAGGTGGTTCTCAGACAAAAAGAAAAGATTAGTCAGCAGCAACACGGGATCACTTGGAGTTTGAGAAGTTTTGGCCTGTCAGAGGCTTGATGTACAACTTTGTTAGACTTGGCAGTGCAAATTTACTTTTAAGCCTCAAGGACATTTCTGGGCCAGCAGTGGCTCACTAATTTGTTCAACACTCTTAATAAAGTCAGGCAGATAAAAGTGTTCCAGAGAAGTGGCTCTGACTCGAGTGCAGCCAGAAACAGGGCAGGGAGAACGGACCAACGCTGACTCCTGGGCCACTGTTAGATAGATATTTGAGAGGATCATGAACATAAACAGTTTTATTTTGAAAAAGTAATAACAATAATAATAATAATTATAATAATAATCACACTGATGTTTTATGAGACTGTCAGTGACAAACTACCTGTAAAAAGAGTCCAATTTATACAAGGACAGCACTAGAGAGCCCTATTTCAAACACAAAACTTATTAGCACAGCTGCACCCCACATCTGCTGGCTGTGAGTAATGGACACAGAGCTGTACAGCTGATTGGAAACGTTAACAATGACTGCTGCAGGATTGTAGCCACGGGGGCACTTCCTATTGTTAGCCGTGAAGATGAACTTGGAACAATCTAATCATCGTTAATGCTTACATTGTGAACACAGTGATATAAAATGCAGGCGCATCTGTCACATGGATTTAGTTTGGCTGGCCTCCTGTGCCCTGGAATACCGATGAGGCTTTCCTGAACTTCTCCTCACCCTGTTTCCCCATCCTCCATCCACTACTTTGTGTTGTGAAACAGCGGTTTCTCAAAGGTCAACAGAAACCTGCATCAGTCAGGACTGGCAAAGTGCAACTGGAGAAGAAAACCCTTCAGACACTGGAGCTTAAAAAGAAAAAAAACAAACAAATCAAAAAAAAACAAAAAAAAAAAAACATGCTTCCATTAATGTAACTAAACACAAAGCCGTAAAGCAAGCCAGGAAGCATAACACCCAACTGAAGCAACATCAATCTACTCCAAAAACACAAAGCTAAATGCACATTCTCTCTCTCTCAAGTCAGCATACAATACAAAATGAGTTGAGACTGGCACCGTCATATCAAAGGAATTGTGGAAAAAGAGATCTCTAATTTGTGCATTGATCTTCAATTACAATTTTCTATTTAAATGTCACACTGTGAAAATGATTGCCAAACAGAATTGTTGGTGTTTAATCTAGTCATCCAGTGTGGATGTATTGATTTAGACCTGGGACACCTGGTGAATGCAATTATAGCCCTGCCTGGTCAGAGTGACATCCAGCAGTACTACTTTTTGTGGTCCAAGAAGACATATCCATGGGCTCACATTACTGTGATACCAGTAAACTAAACAGTACAGCCAGGTTCTCTCCAGACACTTACAGCCCCATATTAAACTCTATGCAAACAAGGCTGTCACCATGATAATCACAACAGTGTGCTTTCTAGGAGAAAATATGCCACCTCTAAAAAGTTACACCTGGGATACACAGGCACTCTCTTCAGTTAGCACTTTCATCCGCTCTTGAAGAGGTATATCTGCACTACTCATCTGGCTGCAGCCTGGTCCCCTTGAAATAATGCACATTCATAGAGGGAGACTTGCCTGGTGTATCGATGTGAATGCAAACATAAGTGCAGTAAAGAATAAATGTGCTATGTTCTTTCATGTAGCAGCAGCCCACACTGATCATTATGTCTTTGTTTTCTAGGGGAGCTCTACCATTTCACAGACACAAACATGATGGTGGTGACAAGAGTCAAGTCAAGTCAGTTTTATTTTTAGAGCATACATATACATATATATACATATATATATATATGTAATATCCAGAATGCCTTGGAGCCATGTCAGATGGCTTATGTGTCCAGGCTGTCCATTTGTTGATATTTTTAGGGTAGGGTAAAATCTATTTCAATAAAGTAGAAATTTTTCTACTCTTCTTCTTATTTAATGCTTACAAGCCAGCCAGTTTGTTTCAACATACACAATATAAACTGCTGCTCTTACGTAATGCAATCAATTCAATATTAATCAATTTCGTTGAATCAGAGTATATCAGTACATTGCTTTTCTTGTTCTCCTATACTGTCTGTACAGGATAATGCTTGAAGGGAGAGATGGACTGACAGGTGGGATACTGACACTGTGGAGAGATAAAATCAAAACATACCCCATAGCTTTAAGAAAAGCCACACCATCCTGCTGAGAAATAAAATACAACACAGTCCACACAGTTTATAGAAAAAGCTAAGCATAAGCTGTGAACAGAATGGATTTTCTGCCCAAAGCTAGAAAATAAGAGATATAATATTCAAACATTAATCAAAGCAACTATTATCAGTCAAAAGCATGATGCTGGGATTCAGCAATCCCCCACAGCCTTTCACCACTCTTAACACCCTGTATTCATATTAACAAGAAGAGTATGACTGTCACACTGTCCCAAGCTGTGTTCCATATAGGCCATCTAATTCCATGCTGAATCATCTTCAACCAAATGCCACAGCAGTAATCCTTCTCAGCTTGAGACTCTGGAGCAACAGTGAGGCTCTCCAGCCAGATGTTCCTTTCAAAGCAGTCCAACTCTCACAACTAATAGCATTAGCCAGACACACACATTTAGCATCCAGCCTATGCTTGAAATTGGGCTTCAGTATGCCCATGCATACAACATACAGAGACTTAACTCCCCAAAGGTACAAAAGAGATATGCAATGCATCATGGTACAGTTAAATGTATTTACTGTTGGTCCATCGTGTTAAGCAGCATTTGTGGACTGAGGAAATTTAACTTAATTCATCATGATTTTTATATTTATATTTAATTTTTTTATAAAGAGCATGTAAACAACAACTAGAATTGACTACAACAGAAGCCATAGTGCTCTGACTGTTTATTCGAATCAATTTAAATCAACAAAGAAATGGCACAAAAAGCCATCTACAGTGCATTATACATCATTATTAGGACTACAATGTCACATAACACAGGACAAACACTGATGCGCCTTCACATGAGGAATAAACACAATCTGAATTGACTGACCATAGGACATATCAAGCTGCCATCATGCAATTAAACAAGGTAAGTAGAACACGTGTCTCTCATGAATTTATGCATGAGTAACGCTGTACTAAGGAAATGTAACATTAAAGGGCATTTGAATCAAAAGTTATGGTAGCACTGATGTTTCATTGGAGCAATACCCAAATATTCAACAGCAAATTGGTGAGTGGAGTCCATTAAAGTGGCTTTTAAAAGTTAGTGTGTCAACCAAGATGAAAAAACAAGCAGACAAGAGACAAAGTATGTCCAAGTGACTAATTATAAAAAAGATTCAGTTAGAAGGTGGCAGGGAGGATAATGAGCCATAAAAATGGATGGTGTCTTCGTTCATTACGCTGATCCCTTAGTATTAATTGTAATCCAAAACCCTAAGCCCTCCATTATTTCTCCCTTACTTCAGCCACATTAAATCAGTGTGTGATCAAGCTTTTATAGAGTCCTTCATGCTTCAATATCAGCAGGAAATGGAAACATCCCAGCTGTACTGAAGCAATAAATATAAACATCGAGGAGATTGATTACACTAACCTTTATCAAAAGCAAAGCCCTTGCAGGATTGCGAAAAGCAGGAGAGGAGGATGAACACGGCACCCTGGCCCCAGTCATCGAGCAGCAACACACTGCAGGCTACAGCGCTACAGCACTTCAAGACCAAAGGGAATGAAGTGTAAATGAAAACATAACATATTCGAAACCATCCCATCAACAACGGCAGCCTTGTCAGGCATAATGTAGAAATCTGTATTCTCAGCACACATCATTAACTACCTAGTGGCTTGTGTGCAAGAGAGAATTATAAATCTGTCACTTCCTGTAATACGGACTTCAGATGCCTTATTCTACACCAGTAAAGTGGGTTAGACTCTGTTGGATGTGCTCTGTCAGTGGCAGAGATGGAAAGAAAAACTGTTTATACACAGACCACATTTCCATTGGGAAGCAACTGTTGTATGACACTGAACATGCATTAAAGTACCTGTATTTGTTGATGCGCAGCATTCACAACAATGCTTTATGTTATGCAGAGCACAATACAGATAGGTCTATTCTTTTATTCACTGCCTCAGGAAAATACAACAACAGGAGTTTACATATATGACTTCAGTGACTGACAAACTATGTTACCATATATTAAACTGAATGCCATCCGAAATGGGTCAGACCTAACTAACCGGATATTACAAACTACGCAATATCCTTATTAATCACAGCATGATTACAAAAGAGTGAGGAAACTGAGAAAATATCTTGATTTACATTTCCAACATAATTTAAATAAACTTTAATTTCTTTGTTCAAATTTAAAGATAAACAAGAGGTGCAAAGGATAATGTCAATTGGTGTCAAAATAAGAAAAAATAAGGGTCTTTTGCTTTCACATGTACTTAAATTAAGTCAGTGTAGAAGTGCCAGAAATGGTAGTTTCCTTGAATGAATGGTTTATGAAGGTACCCTAAAAAAAATCCTTTTTCACAACAGCAGGAAAGCCGTGTGTGAAGGAGGCTTGTCGTTAATGAAGCAGTCTGTCAAAAACCAATGTGGTACCGAATGACATCACATCAACCAGGTGCACTTCCGAGCTTAAACCAACAGCATAAGTAGGCCTACAGTAAACAGGAGAGGTTGTATCACAAGCAGTACATTTGAAGGAGAAAAAAAATCTCTCTGCAGAGCATGTGTGATTGTCAGGAGACAGGAAAGAAAGAGAAAGAGAATAATACAATTAAAATGTGGGGGACAGTGCTCATATTGTGGTGAGAGCCTCCACAAATAAATGAATGTACGGGAAACTTTCAATTTCATGACTTCTGTGACTTAGAAGCCATTCAAACATCAACTCACCCGCAACCTCACATCCAATTATACTGCTGACTGCTTTTATATTCATTTGAGTCAAACACAAGTTTGTTTTCGAGCATTTGTTACTTGCCAAACTATTTTATAACTTTACAGAATGGCTTTCAACCACATATTTCGGGTAGATCCAAATTAGGCAAAGATTTCCATTTCCAAGCAGGACTGTATCACATAGTGACTGTGAGGAACAGGCCGCAGATCTTATTTGCACCTTCACTATCCAGTTATCAAGCAGTCTTTGCCTTTGCTGCATCTGCGCTGTGATGTGAACGCTTTGCCACTGTAACTGGCTGTCACCCTGCTGCAGCGAGCAATATGACTGTGCATGTTTGCCCGATCAGAGATGCAGCTCATCTCCATAGAAATGAGCGTGTGTGTGCACAGGGCCTCATCCCTAAGGGGGGGAGACAACGCATTAACACCCAGGCTGGGATTTGGTTGACTGCCAAAACCAGCTCCACCTGGGAGTAAGCACATTGCTGCTTCTGATCATTCAACACACTCGCCCCTTGTTGTAAACAGGTCTGGTTAATGCTGACTCACAAACAGACCACTGCTAACGAACACTGTAATGTTACTGATGCAAAAATATGTTCAATAGCTACTTGGATCTAATGAACAAAAAGGAGATGGAATTCATTCATATTTGTATAACATACATGTAAAGCACTGCCAGCCCAGAGTTCATCATGTATGATGGTCAACAGACCATGTATACACATATATATGTGTATACACATATATAATTTATTCATTTACTGTACATATTGGTATGGACAGACTTTTTTGTAAGATGCTATTCTGAGACTGGTTGAAGGAAGAATGAAGTGATGCTAAATCAGATTATAATAAATGTCCTCTTTGAGAGACTGAGAAATATCATCACAGCAAAACCACAGACATTTGATAGAAACAGAGGGATATTCCTACAGTAATACTTGTAAGTACCCCAGCCAGGAACAAAATAAATATGAAATCTAAATATGACTAGTTAAATAGATACATAAATAAATGAACAGTCATATCATTTTCAAATAAAGCTGCAGTAGGATTCTGGTCATATTCACTGTAAACCTGCTAAACTCAAAGTGTTTTCTTTAGCAGACCAATCTGTACTGAATATGGTCACAAACGCAAAAAACTTACAGTTCAATTTAATGGCTGTTCGTGTACGTGTCTGTGACCATATCATGTTACCAAGTGGAAACAGCAAGAAGAAAAGAAGAAAAAGGTTCTTGGAGGCATTTATCAAACTTTCTGCTTTCTCACACTATTTCATTGTCAACTTTCTCCACAGGATATTTCACACTTTTCCACATCATACCGCTACAGCACAGCAACACATTTATATCCAAAAAGTCCTGAACGACGGTGTCAGCCGCTGCTGCAGAGTCCACAACAACCTGGAGTCAGCCGTGCCCCTGGCAAACATTGCCCCACTGAGCTGGGAGATGAATCGCAGAATGCACCCTGACACAAATGTAGGCAGCAGCCAAATAATGTACCATCAGCATCTCTCAAGGGTAATGTTGCATGAGCGAGGAAGAGCAACCAGCATAGTATGAGACAAGTAAGGCCGAGGGGAGAACAGAGAGAAAATAGATCCATGGCCTTTGTGCAGTCGTTTGACCTATCTCTTAGCATTTCCTCAAGGCACTGGCTGTTGGTTATCAATGAAACTACACAGGGTCTATACCTATAAATAAACCCTAAAACCTATAAATTAATATGTTGGCAACAAATTACAATTTTGGCAACAATGAGAAGTGGGCAGAGGATAAAAATAAAGGTAGAATTAGGGAGTAGGGAGTATAAAGGTAAGAAAATGTTTTACAAAAGCTGCCCTTCACTTTGTCTTTGGTTGAGGGCAAGAAAATATGTAACA
This sequence comes from Scatophagus argus, assembly GCF_020382885.2. NCBI lineage: Eukaryota > Metazoa > Chordata > Actinopteri > Scatophagidae > Scatophagus > Scatophagus argus. The sequence continues at coordinate 21,221,401 of NC_058497.1, read as the reverse complement.
GCATCCTCCTTGAATCAATCAAACAGTTCAAGTAAATCACATTCAAACAAAAAAAAATTGCACAGAATCAGAATTTCAATTTTCCCTCTCTCAAATCCTAAACAGATTATCTTGAAGTAGATCAGAGGGAAACTGCTCTTGGCAGAAATTGGATGGCTTAGTGGAGAATAAACTTTACTGAGGAAGCACAATTTTAGCATGCTGTACTCCCCTACAATGCATGTGGTTCAAACAGGAAAAGCGTTAGTGAAGAATTCATGACAGTGAACGCTGCTATTCCTGATGATTGAGTTAATTATCTTACCACAGAGAAAACGTGGAATACTGACTACTATCTCAGGTACATCAACAGCATTAATGTAATACTTAGCTGGTAGGTAAATTATCTGTCATTAACCAAGTCTACACAGAGGTCTGAGTGCACACAGCTACACAGGCCCCATACCAGAGAATCATGCTGAAGGACATTTCAGCAGGACATCAGTAAAGATAGAGGACAGAATAAATAATACACACGTTTCAGATCAATAACTAAAACCCTTCTTTCAGTATTGCTTGACATGATGTCAAACAAACCAGATCAGACTGGCAGAGGCATTTTTCATGTCACTGCATTTTTTTTAGCAAAACATTTGCAGCATTCCCAAAAGCAAATTATAAAAATTGTCTAAGGGTAACACCATTCATGGATACATGCAGTAGGTCTGCAGTAAAGAGCAAAAAAAGGCAAAGGCCCATTAGGTAATGTTTCAAGAGTGACACAGAAAACAATTCTGGGGTAAAAAAAGTGGAGTGTGACATTTGCCAAATTGTACCAGTGCCCGGAGGTGATATCGATCCAAGATTGATCAAAGTGCGCAATTGACTCAACAGCAGCAGAGGGATGCTTACAGTGAAGGCCAACCATAACAGAAAGCAGCTTAGGCCACACATAAGACTCAATCCTTGTCTTTCATCTATTATGCATTTCCACATTTGCTCATTGTCCCCTGACGGCAAAGCTGCACACAACAGTAGTTTTATTTTATTTTTTTAAGCAAAGGCAGTTGGTGAACATAAAGGTTTCGCTCTGTAATGGTTCAACTGATTTTCATTCAACACTATGAAACAAAAGTTAAGTAATTTAGGCTGGCACTGGCCCTATTTTCAATTTATTCTAAATGCAATAACATGTTTTGCAATCCTCAAAAAACACTGTTTTCAGCTCCTCCGATGGTGAAGAACAAAAGACAACCTTCTCAGAGCAGGAGACAGAAAGCCTCAGACGTCTAAAAGAAAATATTTGTTTCTGAAATGAGAGTCCACACTATATAACAAAATAAATGTGAAAGATGCCTGCTGGTTCTTAACTGTCTCTATCTCTGAATAAACAGAACGGACAGCAGAGATGAAGACAACGTCAAACAAAGAGATCAGCATTTTGCCACTGATTGAATTACCAGGGTCTGGATTGAATAAGGAGCAAATTTATTAAACAAAAGATCATACACTATAATAAATTTTAGTAAAATAATTTATAATAAGATGATAAATAAAAAAAAAGGACAGGCCAATCTTCTTGTAGAAGGCTGCTGCACACAGTAGGGACCCTGAACGTTTTTTTAATGTAGACCTTGGGATGACAAGCAGTGATAGGCAGGATGATCTAAGAGGCCACCCTGATGGACTTTTAAAGTTCACAAGGGACTTCACTGAGACCATTTTTATTAGTTATCAAGAGAATCTTGTCGGGGTAGTTTGATGTATGTGCTGTTTTTACTCCTTAAAAAGAATGACACCAAATCCACGTTAAATCTTTTAATAGTGGTTTAAAGGCTGAGGGCAGGAAGGTGATTTACTTCTGGTCAACCAGGAGGAACAATGTTAATACAGTGTGTTGAAGCAAGATTATTTATTTATATTCTTATTTATTTGCTTTTGTGCTTGTTTTCTGCTTCTGACAGGTGTGATAATAGATTTGTAATTTCAATCAAGACTATTGTCAAGAGTGAATTAAATGCATCAGAGAACAGTTGGCCAAATTAACTTCAAGCTACTTTAACTATTAGCCATTAGCAACGTTATCATGAAGAAAACAAGCAGAATGACTTTCAGTGTGGTGTGTGTGGGCAGACAGCAAAAGTAATATTTGTTCCAAAAGAAACATGAAGAGAGCAGTTTACCCAGATGAGCAAAATCCCATTAGTCTCAATACACCTTGTGCCTGCATTGTATTGTGCTCCACTGAAGCAGCTGTCAGTAGAGGAAGAGATATCTTTTCCCCTCCAAAAACACACTGTTCTCATACCCATTTTCCAGACGTATGCAATAATTTAAGCTAGAAATGGCTATTATTGTTTATCATGATCACATTTGCCCAATTGCGACTCTCAGCCTGGATCGCAGTGTTATTATTCCATATTCAACAGATGAAAACCTGAGCGTCACCTTTGACTCATATTTGAGAAGCACATCGACAACAGGTTTCTTCCACCTCCGCCATGTTGCCCAAGGTGGCTCATTTCTAACACAGTCAGATGCAGAAATCATTTAGAGTGGACTACTGTAACATGCTCTTCTCAGGTTGGTCTTCCATTTGGTGCAATACAAGAAGAATAGACCAAAATGCAAGAATTCTTACTAGAACCACAAAAGTTTGAGTACATAACATCATTCCAAGGTCAGACACACCGACACAAAGATCATATGTTACACAGCAAATTTTTATTCTTAAAACCTGTTAACATTTGTAAGCAAAACTCTGTGCTGTGTCAAACTGATGCCTACCGGAGTTGTTCAGTCACTTAAATGAAAAATACAAAGGGGCCCAAAGCCAGTTTTGTCAGTGAAAGAATATGACAAGATGACAACAAAATAGTTAAGAAATGTAGGCTACATTAGTAGCAAGTAGAGTATAACATGGCAGCACAGACACGTCACTCATGACAAAACCACATATTTAAGTGCTGCAGGTGGTTGAAACCCGCATTTTTACTGTATTTTGTTCATGCCAGACAAGCTGTTCAAATCTGGTCCAAACCTTCCTGCCACAAAATATCAATATGGCCGCACGCTATAACGCACCCACCTGAGAGTTGGTGGGTTGCCTCTGAGCACCTCTCCTTTCGGTCACTGTGACTGAAGGCGACGTTTCATTGACTGCTGTTGGTCAGTTGATCAGTGAAACTTTCCTCAACACTCACTTTTTACATTGATACAGCAACTGTTAATCAGGCTCTTTTTTGTTTCTTTTTACTAGAAAATTAACTACGGGAGGTTTAGGTGTGCATAATATGCAGTCACTGCACCCCAAATCTTTAATTATCTTCTTTTTTTGTTAGAAGGCTGGAGCTTATCACAGAATCCAGTTGGCCAAGGGACAAAGACTCTCTGGGATGATCGCCAGCCCGCTGTTGAGGCTTACTTGGACAGCAATTTAGAGCCCTCCATCCAGTTAAATGTATATCTTTGGTCTGTAAATTATTTAAACTCCCAAGAAGGCCATTTAATACAGACAGTTTGCTTGTAGTTTTGAGCTAACGGCTAGCTACTGCACCGTCAACCACTGAGTGAAAGACACACAGTTGTCATGGAATAGAATGGAGAGATTAAAATTGAGTCTCTCACAATTAAGCAAGCCGAGCACCTCACTTCTTAGATACATTCACTGAATAGGATGTGAAAATTACTCTGTGATACACAGAGCCTTAGATTTCATGTAGCCTGGCTGGATACAAATCCAGTCCCTGATGCACTTTGTTCACCTGTCACCTACCATGTCCACCTCTCTTTGAGCCTGGTATAAAAGTTGCCTCTGAACAAACTCCTGGCAGTGATTATCTTTGACACATCATAATTTAGTACATAAGCATAACATCTAAGAGAGAGGGTTGATTTCTAGGTACTTCGAGATGTCTACACCAAGTGTCAAAGTCCTCTTCAGAGCAGATAATCGGTTAAGCTCCAGTGCATTAGCTTCCAGCGTTCCAAGGCCAGCATCTTGCACCATTTGGCTTTTGATAAAATAAGTAGGTGAAACACTATATTATATATAAACTTTCCTTTCTTTATTTGGTTATGATTTAGGCAATCTGCGTTCAGATATCTTAGTATCTAAACTCATCAAATGTAGTCAGTCAGTACAAACAAAAGCCGCTACATGAGATGCAACCACAAACTGTATTTCCTATATTATCATGTGGAACATGAGTATACAAACTGAATGATGGATAAATGGATTCTACTGCGGACATGTTTTGGCAAGTTTCTGTGTGTGTGGTTTCATGTTTGCTATACTTTTCCCACTACAAAAACATTGCAACCAATGCAACTGTTCTAAAATTCATGTCATAAAATTCATAGCTTCTGTTCTTTATGAAGAAGGAATCCATCACTGTTAACACCTACAGGTGGTGACTAAAAGTACAGACTTTGGGTGGAGACAAAGCCACAATAAGCTCAGTGATAACTCTGACCTGACATGACAATCAAGGTCAAGGGTATATGCTTTCTACACCTATTTCATTATTGTGTTAATATCAGCCAGTTGACAGCAGATGAGGACTTTGTTACTTCCAAATGTCAGTGATCAAAATGAAGATGTGCCGTGAACATTTCCTCCTAATTTCATGAAAGGTCACAAGTCTCCACATCAGATCATGCTTGCCTTGCTGTTGAGTAATGCGACTTTGTCTTGCAGTAATTCATAACAAGTGACAATTAGCTAAGCAGAAACCCAATTCTATTTTCACATCTTGGAGAAAGCTGTGAGGCAGCTAACAGGTCACAGAGGGGGTGACTACTGTGAACTGCACATCTGAGTATGAAACAAATCCACTTTGTGTCCAACTTAATGGTTAGAAGACAAGAAGGAATATTTTTTTTTTATTCGTGCCCATACCAGATTAGATTAAGTGTGTGACCTACACAGTATATTCATGATAAAAGCTTCAATTTGTTAGATTTATGTAAAAACTGCAAATCCTCAGTATTTGATACAAATCTGAGGGTTCTGAGGTACTGCAATTTAATGCTTCACCTTGTGAAGGTGTTTTGTGTCTAATTCAGTTTAAATTTACCTTTCTGATGGGTGGTGGCCATTCATCAATTTAATTAAATTCCTCATGTCCCATCTATAACATTTAAGGTCAGTTTCCATTAAAGCACAATTTATCATCAACTGTAACAGAACAAAACACTTTCATGATAGACCAGGATCCCCTGCACACAATTTTCTTGAGATGCTCCTTGGAGATGGAGAAAAACATTATTATTTCATTACTCCACAAATTGGACCCCGTGAGAAAAAGTTGAGGATCCTTCAGGATCTTCACACTCTCTCTACACTTATACAAAAATAATCAGAAATTATAAGCATAAAATCCTCACAGTTATGGCGTCTACACACGGGAGAATTGTTTGCATGACGGCCTTCTCCACCCTCGTCCCTGGCTGGTCTTATTCATGCACATTTTGTGATGCACATAATTTGGATGTAAGTTGTATTTCTGTTTGCAAATAAGTCAACTAGAGAGTCAAACTGGCCTGATATCCAAAATAGCCAACCACAGCAAATCAGTCACACACTCTGTTAATTAAATCTGTCATTCAAAAGTCTGAGAACGGTTTGGATATAGGACACTCTGTTGTTCATTACATATAAGGACACAAATTACAAATTAGTCTGAAATATAAACATGGGCAGATGTGACATTAATGGTCTGCCTTCAGTAAGTCAAGAGAACAAAGCAAAATGGAAAAATTACTTAAACAAGATCAGTGTTGTTGTAAATAAATGTTTAGTCTATTGTCAAGACAATCACTGTTGGACAAAATCAGTGCAGTCAACAGTGGGTTATTCCTTGAGCACATTTCCTGTGAAAATAGCGCTGCAAAGTATGAGAGGGCAAGCTGTCAGAGACTCCAGCCATTGCAGCACTGCTCTCATGTATGAACATGCCAAGGGCTACAATTTGTCCTGCTCCACAAAGTGGATTTCTGTTGTGCCAGAACAGGTCTTAATTAATCTCTAGTGTGCTAACAAGGAGAAGCCAAAAAACTGCAAACAAGGCACCACTGTAGTTCTCTTTCAGATGGTCAAAGAAAGGGTGTCAGCTGGCTCTACTAGCTCTTAATGTCATCTTACACTGTACCAGCAGAGGAAACTGAATTCTTTTGCTAACCCTGGTCTTACCATGGGCTCAAATCCCCAATCAATTTGTGGTGACAACATTATTGCTTCTCATTTCACTCTGATTTTGCTGCATCTATAAGAAGAAGAAGAAGAAGAAGAAGAAGAAGAACACGTTCTGGATCAGTATGGATCTGGAGGTGATGACCACACAAGCTTTGACGCTTTAGTTAGAAGCGGGTCCAGGAGACACAAAGAATATTCATCCGCTTCAATACAAGCTTCACTGGACAATTGATCACTAAAAATTAACCAGTTCTTGAACTCTCTACATGATGCATTTCTGGGTTTCCTGAAACAACTCAGCAACAGATTGAGTCTCTGGTGTGTTATGGTGACCCTCAGCTCTGGGTCCCCTGAATCCCCCACCTCCATCCCACGCACCAAACCACTTCCACACACGTAGCAGCAGATGCCTCCACACTCTGTTCACCAACAGCCACACAAACGCCATTTGAAATAATGTGTGCAGTAGTACTCACATAAAACTGAAATCCCAGCAGGTACGTACTTTATCTTCACTAACATCATCCTGATCAGTTCACAAGCAAACACAGTGAAACTGGACTTTGTTGAACTTGAAAACTTGAGAACTGGCTTTGTGTTAGTATCTCCTCAATGTTCAAATGTTCACAGCTTTCTACTCGCACATACATACTTGCTCGTATTACTGAAAATAACTGAATAGTTATTTGTGATTTTATAAAAAACATGTCAACATTAAATTCAGTTATTATGGCCGCTGAACAGCATTCCTGATTTGGGATTAGGCAAATAACGTCCAGTCATATAGTGAGAAGAGAGGAAAAAACGTTTACTTACCAGATTCAGCACCGTTTCAACAATATCCCGGTTGCTAACCTCTCCAACCTGGATCAGTCCGGTGAGAACAGCAAATTTCATTTTGATATTCCGGATTGGAACCGATGGATTGATAATCCCAGCCGGGAGGACCACTGAACCGGGGCCGGACATCATCACTGTCTGAGCGGCGGCAGGAGAGACTGCAGCCGCTGCGTGTTGCCTGTGACCTGGTGGAGGTTGTCGGTCCGAGAGCGACACCGAGCCTGGCATTGTCACCGGTCTCTCGCTTGCCATGTCCACACAAACCTGGCGGCTTCAGAGGCTTGTTTCACGTTTTCCCCTTGTTCAAAATTGGGATCACTGCTCTGAAGCATCAAAAACAAATGAAAGAGAACACTCACTGAGCCCCGGAAAAACAAAAAACAAAACACAAACAAAAACTCACTCGGTCGGTAAAATCCACTCTCGAGAGTTTTGGTGCGGGAGTTCGGCGTGTTGTCGGTGCCAACCGGTTAACTGAGCTGGCTGAACTGCGCCGTGTACGCAAATGTGTGTGTGTATGCCGCTCTCCTGGATGCGCGTCTCCACGTCCGCGCCGCTGTCACCGCCATGTTGCCGCCCCCTGCCTGCGGTTCCACTCACCACGCCTGCGCTGGCTGCGATGATGGAGCTGGAGAGCTGGAGCTTGATTACTACCAGGGCGCTTCGACATGCTGTCCGCCGGGCAGGTGTGATCAGCGAAGAGTGGAGCGCTTAGTGGGGCTTAGCATGGCTACTTATGCAAAAAAAAAAAAAAAAATTAAGTTAATTAAATAATTAAAAAAAACAGTAGTCGGTTTGTACTGCCATTAAAACGCATTTTCTTAAGTTTGCCAGTAGTAGGTCAACTAAGCAAATTCGGGTAAATTTTGTTAAGTTAAACTATCTTGATTCCGGAAGAAATATGTCAGCCGGAAGTTACTTGATTTTGGTTTCCTGTCTGGATGTAAATATTATAAATAAAAGTAAATATAAAAGTGATTCATGGCCTGTAGGTCATTTTGGTGTGTTTGGACCAGTAGCCTAGCCAAAAGAAGATCTGAGCTTTATGGCCATGAAAACATTTATTATAATATTAATTTCATTAAACTTACAAAGGAACGATAGGTTGTTAGTGACCAAGAAAACATTTAACAATACTTATTATTAACTGCACACACTGAGTCATTCATTTATTCATTCAGCCCATCTTTTTGAGAATGAACACCTGAACATTTTTGCCTGAGCACGTATACAAACATCTGATTTGTGTTATTATCCTATGATTTTTTTCCCATCACATGAATGTGTAACAGTTTTGGTTCCAGTTGAGTACAGTCCATTGATAGGTCTGGAGGTACAGAGGTGACCCTGTGTCTATGCAAAGCAATACAACAAATCCTATTATGCTGAGATTAATTCCCTTGGTCAGCTACAAGTCAAGTTTTTCTCAGTGTTGTTGATGAGTCAGTATTAGGGTCTGCGTGCCGACGCTGAACTGGTGTTAAGCAGAATTTTAAGCATTTCTCTGCATTAATACCAGATAGTCATGAATAGTGAGAGATATTATTAAGCAATTTTAAAAAGTCCCAACTTGCAGTATTACTTGATCATGCATGTTACCTATTAACATATTTTTATTATATTCATTTACCAGGCCAGAGAAAATGTTTGTTGTCAGCGACTTAATCCTTTGAATGGTGCATCTATACATTGTATTGTAGATATTATGCATTTTACTGCCTTTTGTCCAAAATGTTTTATGAGAAGAGTATTCAAGAACAGTGACTTCTCCAATATTTGTATGTGGCTTATTTCACTGTAGCCAAATAATGCAGTCATTTGCAGACAAACTGCTGACAACGGTTTTGTAAATGTTACCAATCCCATGCAGTAATAGCCTTCAAAAGATAATATTCTTTTGAACAGTTGAGCTCCTTTCAATCATGATACTTTCACCTGTTACAGATGAATCTGCTTATCTGTGGGATGCTCCAAACAGGTGTTTTATTATTTATTTATTGTTTGTTTTATAATTTTTACCATTCCATAACTTGCCCAGCCTTTTGTTGTCCTTGTCCAAGCTTGTTTGAAATATGTTACTAGTCTCAAATTCAGAATGAGCATATATTTACACAAATCAAAGTTAAGGATGTAAAACATTAAATATATTGATTTTGTACCGCTTTCAATTGAGCATGTGTCAAAAGGGATCAGCGCAAATGATCACATTCTATTTTATGTATGGTTTGCACAGTGTCCCAACTTTTCTAGAATCAGGGTTGTATAAAAGTGACTGACACTGACAGCTTGGCAACGATCCTGTTCATCGTCCTGACTGACAGCCAGAAGCTGAGCTTGCATTTCATGACCTCTTTAAGCTGATCTGTGTCAGCATGGCTTTAAAAAAGGTAAAAATTATGTCAGACATTATATAGCTACCTGTCATGTAACTTATAATACTGTAAGGTTTTAAAACTTGATTTAATTTGCAGTAGTGCAATGTGGAACAACAAAAAATCTCATTATTTAGCCTGTTCACCAAGATAGTGTACTTTCATCCTACAATGTGGGTTGTTATTTCACTGCAGTCCTATGTGCTATTATAAATGTACTTTCAGAATGTTATGTCTTTGAAGTAGCAAATGGCAACGTAATTGAGTGAGAGAAATTAAAAATATTTTTTGTAGTTATTTTATCCTTAAGATATTAGTCCTTTGTTGTTGTTTTTTTATTATTTTGGTGTCACTTTATCTAATAATGTCCTTTTAATGTCAATACATACTATCAGAAACTCATCCTTCCTGTCCTCCTATCCCCTCTGTTAAGTTTGTTAGTACCCATTTACAATGAGAACCATAAAACCTGCCAGCAATGAACAGAGGTCAGTGGAGAAGGTTTGACTTTGCCATTCACACAGTAAGAGAATATAAAAGGAACTCAATCAGAAGCACAGATCCAGACTCAATGACCTGCGACGTTGCTCATAATGATTGTTTCAGCTAAAGCACCATCTGATTGTATTTTGTAATGGTTTTGGGAATGATCTTTTTCTATACTTTCACCATGTCTGAGCTGCCACAACCTTCAACCTTCTAAATACCAAATGGTGATCATTTTTCAGTCCATCAAACCAAAACGTATTTTACAAAATGAACACTGTTAATGTGGCAACCCTGAAGACTGCTTCTTTACAGCTGACATGGACATTTGTCCATTAGATATCATAACAGATATCTATATTCTCATCCTTATTAGTTAAAAATAACTGAAAATGCCTGTGAAAAAAGGGTTGTCATTTCAATAACGTCTCCATGGTGAATAAAAACGTGGCCACAGTAAATATGCATATTCTGCTAATCAGAAAGGGCCATCTAGTGGACAAAAATGACAACCAGGTTTATGTGTTCAACTAAAGTTTTTACCTTTTCTTATAATTTGTCAGGAAAGGTCAGATAAAAAAAATTGCACTCTTCATTTGTGTTTAATTTCAATCACTGTTGTGTTGTTGTTTACATTAAAAATTAGTTTCAAGCTCAAATAAGGTCCATCTTCCCATGTGAGCTGCCTGTACTCACATGTTTCCTCTGACTGACCAGTAGAGGTCCCTCTCATCCCAGACCAGGGAGAATTGTGTTTTGTTTTTGGTAGTGTATTCAGTAAGTAATTGTGGAATGTAAATCTTTTCCTGACCCTGGTTTGTACTAATTTTATTATAAAGAGATATTTAGACTCCTTCATAAGTCAGTTGATGTCTTTCCTGGATAATTTCTTGAAAATTGCTTGTTTCATCTTTTTAATGTGGCAGCGAGATTAAGAATTGGTACATACAAACATTTTGCAATTTTGACACTTTTATTAAAAAATGACGTCTTCTGTACTTGACTGCACAATCCAGTACCCTTAAGCAGGTATGATCAAGTCAAACCTTAAGTCATTCTTTTCACAACCATAGGAGGTCAAAGTTTCATAAAATTACACCCATTCCAAAACGGCAATACTGAAGCAAAGTAAAACCAGTTTACAAATTCGTACCATGTGTATTACAGGAAGGTTGACACAGTGAAAGAATCAATATATAGAATATTAACATATGTACTATTTATCCCTTCACAAATATACAATATATACATCTTGTTTGCATGTACAGTATTCACACACATATATACAGAAACAAGGGTCTACATCACAATAATTAGAGCTTTAACTCTGAAAACAATAACATATACATGCTTCCCAGAAGCGTTAAAGAGTCTGAATGTCCTAGACATCATAGATTAAAGCAACAGTAATACAATATTCTTAAAGATAATAATTATCATAATGTACAGGTTTAGCAACATAAAGGTAAATAAGATCCTAAGCTAAGGGCATTGGCAGGATGATTAATTTCCCATTGACTAATTATACTCAGCACCAATAAAATGTCCTCTTTTGTCATTGTGCAAGTACAGAGGAGCTCAAAATCATTTTCAGAGCATTTCTACTCTGGAATAAAATAAAACAAAAAAAAGAATAAACTGTGCTTTAGTTCCGGGGTCCTGATTATGTGTTGTGTCTGCCTGTTAGCAAAGACTCAAAGGCTCAATCTTAGTCTCAAGGCAGACACAACTGGCAGAGGGTTTCAGATTTTGGTCTCTGGGCCATCTGTGATTAGTGGCTGAAAGGAGTTGCGTATCCGGGCAGCTTCTGCAGCACAAAGGTGACCAAAGGCTTTGTTGTACCAATCTGGAGTCCTTCCCCTGAAATCAAAGTCAATATATTCAATATACTAAAGCACACTTGCACATACATGGAGCTTCAAATAAATATCTTTAAAGGCAACTGAAATGTATTTTATGTGTGTGAGTTAGTGATAAAATCTTCTAATAAGACTTACTTCAAGTCCACTCTGCAAATGTGTGTTAGTCTGGACTTTCCTGAGCCACATGGCTCTAGCAGGTAGTTGGACTCAACGACTATAGCTCGTACTCCTCCAACAGGAGGACAGTCCTCATGTTCTATAGACACAGAAACCAGTGAGCAGGCACCTTTGGGCAAGTCTGTCCTCCACGACCTTGAATAAACAGAAAGAGATTAAGTAAATATCCTGAAAGAAAATAAATTACAACTACTTCCAAACAAAGTACAATTTGTTGTTTGGTGTTTTTTTTTTTTTTTAATTCCCACTTACCTGAGAACTACAAAGTCCCTGCTGGGATGAGGGGGCATGCGACTGAGGACGTACTGAAACACCTCTGTCTGCTTGTCCAATGTCTCGCACACTTTCCATTGCAGCAAGTCTATATCCCACAGGTGGCGCTCTCGCAGCACACGGTTCAAAACTACAGACGGTGGCGCTTCCACCTCCACAGACACTCGCCAACGTCTCAAAGGGTTCCCATCTCCCACCTGGAATGGATGCACAGATAGAAACGATCAGGTCAATTTGCGGATCAAAAAACCAAGATCTATGTTTTGAGACAGCAAGCAACTGCATGTTCTTTTTTGCATTACTGAAATTCTGTTGGTACTGTCATAATTCTGACTTGACAAGTGTTGGGAAAATTTTGATCTGCTGTTATATATGAAACAATAACAAATTAACGTGACTCTCCAACCTTTTTATAGAAAAGCTCTGTGTTATCAGAGCTGCTGCAGGACATCCAGTATTTGGATTTTTCTCGAGCCTCTTTCAGCAGGTTCTGAAGTCTCCCCTCCATATGGGTTTGGTACGTTCCATCATCATCTTCCATCTGTTTGCACAGCTCGCCAATTGTTGGTGCATGTAGGTCCGCCTCCACGTAGGAATTACGCGATTGAGTAACCATTTCATGAGGGATCTAATGGATGTATAAAAGAAGGAGTTAAGACTGACAGCAAATATACACAGAGGGTGGCCTGGGGATATTGCCTCCAGGCTTGAAATGCGTCATCTCAACTACAGGTTCTTGTACCTCAAAGAGTCGGTTGCACTCTACGATCATATGAGCCAGGCCTTGCGTTGCTGCTAAGTTTTCATTCAGATCCTTCTGGTCTGGTCTACCAGTGGCATACTTCTTCTGCATGGCCCTTGGGATAGTGAGGAGATAAAAACTTATTAGGACAGCGGAGTCCTCTGGTCAATGTCCCCCACCAATATAAACCCTTCCTCCACTCTGCAGGAAACCCCTTTGATCCCTTTAGCAACAATTTCAACATGGTAAATTAGGGAGCTTTGCTTTGTTTGTGAACAGCATGATCTCATAAAACATAGAGCTTTAAAAAGAGTGCCATGTCCTTTTAAAGCTGTCCCAGAAAGAGAGTAATCTATAGCACCCTTGAGGGCTGAGCAAACTCTGAAACTCATTTTATGTCTATCATTACGGAGTCATAGGTGAAGATATTCACACTTGAGTTAATAGAATTCTGGCATCTGGTCCATTAATTTGGAGGGGCTGGCAACTGTATCACCGTATGACTGGACAAAAAAAATTACCTTGGCGAGAGATTGTCTTTCTTGAGTATGTTGAGATGAAAAAGGGATGGGGCCAGGCACACAGCAATGTTCATGGGTGTCATCTGGTTCTCTTCCACAGAGGAAGTGACATCACTGAGGAAACAGAGCAGCGTCTGCAGCACTTCTCGGTTTTCATCCGACATCAGCATGATAGCTGCCTGGACAGCTTGCAACCTTTGGTCCTTTGGGACATCTGTACATGAAAGAATTCATTTGTATCATTTATGCCTTGCAGATGTGGTGAGGGATCAAAAATGGGACAAAATGGACATTCATATCCTTACACTGGTAGATATGAAGGAAGGTCTCCCCCAGCTTGCTGGTGAGCAGAGGCTCAGGTAGATCCCTGAAGAACTGCTTCACCATGTCAGCTACATCATAGGCAGACTGATCCTCATAGTTCACATTGTCCGGAGAACTCTCATTCATCTGCCTAAGAGCCTGAATTCGAGACTTCACCCCTGACTTACGAAAGAGACCCACCTGGAAATAAAAAACAAGGCTTAACGTTAACTTGACAGCTGACAGCAATATGTAACTACATTGTACAGCAGTGCTGCTCAGTGCATTGTACTTATATTACCATTGTGTCGGCCTACAAGCTGTGTCAGTCATTGTGTGTCGAAATCTTACACCACATTTTACACGTTAGATAAACCCAACCATTTGTTACATCACATGTGAAAATGCAAGCCATATGCAACCTGAGTGTGTGTGTATGGTGACTGACCTGGTCAAGACACTGGCTCCTCAGGTACCGCAGGGCCTGCTGCAGGCCAAGAGGCAATGGCTGTCCAGAACGCTGCACATGCACAATGAGAGGCACTCCGAACACATTCTTATCCTTATAGTCTGGTACCTTCATTCTCTTCATAAACTTTGGCACAGACCTATGAGCAAAATCAACACAACAAAATTAATACTAATATCATTTGAGCAAATAGAGATCATCAGATCAAAGAAGTGTAATAAAATTTTCTTTCACAAGTACAGGCAAGGTGTAATAAATCATGAATCATGCCACACATGGATCTTGGAAGTTAAATGGGGACCTACCATGTCCAACCATGCTTGTTGGTCATGGAGTATTTCTCCATGATTGCAGTAAGGCGCAGCAAAGAAAACTTCTGCAACAAACTCAGCTGGCCTGCTGACTGGTTGGTAATCTGCAGGGATGCCACTGAGTGACTTAGGCGATTAGATATTTGAAAGCTGGGCCATCGTAACCTAATGTGATAAAACAGCAAAAACAAGAAAAGCATTTTCTCTTTTTTTTGTTCAAAGAGGACTTAAAGTGGTGTAGTAACAATAGTACAGTTCCATGAGCCTTACCGATTAGGTCTTGTGAGCGAAGCACCCACTCCTGAGTCCCTCCTGTCCCTGAGCGTTGCAGATTCTGTCTCAGCAAGTGATACTCTGTCTCTGTCTCCGTAACTAGGTGGGGTCTGGCTGTCTGTGACAGAATTTCCCTCAAAGTCCAGTGTGATCTGACTAGAGGACTGGAGGCCAACTATATCTTCCCTCTCACCATCTACCTGTGCCAGCCCTTCTCCAACCGGCAACACATTCTTGCACCAGTGGTCCACTATCTGTTGTAGGCCATTGACATGCAGCAAGATATCATCCAGGTGAGGGAACAGGTCCTCTTTCTCCAGGTCTATCAGATCTCCGGTACTGGCGTACAGATGTGAGCCGGGAACATTATCGTACACACTGATGCGGCTGCCTCTGGAGCAGCACTGGGTGACAGGCCTGGGTTCCTTACTGCATGTAATCAGTGGAGATTCCAGGTGCATGCTGCCTGTATGCCAGTTGATAGAAGCCCCATTGGTTGGGGACAGGCTCTCTATGGACAGTGCTTTGGGGAAGGTTCCTGGCTTGTGGTCTTTGGGAATATGGACCACCAGATCTTCATAGGAGCAGAACTCATTCCTGCGATTTTGTTCTGCGACTTTATTCACTTGGGTGCCTGAGAAGATGTCTATGTCCTCCAAATACATGCCACTGCGCTTGTAGTCAGCCCGGTGAGGCTTACGCTCTTTCAGGCTGGGTGTGCTGACGGCACTGCCACTAGAATGGCTGCTACTCTCACTACTGGACTGGGACGGCAGATCTTTGTTGGACTGTGTTTCTGGAGCCCCACTATCTCCATTTATGATCTCGACACAACGCAAAGTCTTCAGAGCCCGGGCCTCCTGCTGTAGCACCGGAGAGCTAATGACCAAAGTCTTACGACCCCTTCCCAGAGTTCCTCGGGAGCGCAATGTCTCCATGCGCTTCAGGAAGTCTTTGGCACGGATGCGGCTTGTCTTGACGTGCTTATCAGGTAGTGAGGCATAGTGAGCAATTTCTTTGGGGGTGTGAGGCATTGTGAGAGAAGTAGAGTCTGGCATCACTGCAGAATCTGAGCAGGTGCGGTTGGAGCAGTCAGAATCCTCTGTGCTGAGAGCCCTGTGACCACTGCCTCCACTGCTCTCACTGTGCAAAGAAGAGACCTCTGGCTCACTGAGGTCTGTCAAAACACTCTCGCTGCTGGTGGTGGTTTTCAGAGGCACACTGTCCTTAGAGGGCTGAACCTCTCCGTGGTTTCCCAGCAGACAGTCAATGTCCTGTAACCTGGACCAGCGCCGACTGCTCAGCTCAAAGGTCCATTTGTCACTGATTGCAAACAGGTCTTCTTCATCAGAGTCTTCACTCTGGGGAAAGACAGATTGCATTAAATCAACATGATTTAATTTTCTATTTTTAACCCTCTTTGTAGTAATGAATGTTTCTATTTAGGTCTCCCAAAAGAGATCTGCCATAACATCCTGATTTAATAATAATTAATACAATTAAATTAAAAAGATGACGCATGGTAGACGCATATTAGCAGTACCATGCACAGTATAGAAATACAAAAAGGGAGAGAAAATAACAGGATATTTTTACACTTTTCAAAGCTTGCTTACTGTGCTTAAGATAAATTGCACATTTTTTTCCTCGTCATGTTGTGAGTTGGAAAAAAATGGCTTGCAAGTTAATGCATAGATGACATAACACGTATCATTTATGCCACAAAGTGAAATAGGAAATGCTGGAAAAAGCTGCAGGATGGGTCTGCTCAGAATTAATAACATTACGCAGCCAACAGAGATATAACACCAAACAAATGATTTCATTGACTGAAAGACTTTTCCATAAATAGATCAATGCAAGCCAGCAGGCTACATGCCAAAGTGATGAGAGATACAAAGCAATTATACTCAATAGGCATGAATACAACAATGGAAAATCTCAAATATCAAAGAATTCAGGTTAAAGGGATGAAGCCAGATTATATTTCTGTTAGTGCAGGAAGAATATGCATAACTTAAGGCAGCCCTTGTGAGAAAATATTATTTCTTATGGAGGCATTGACCTTTGTCTTCTATTTATTGCACAAATGAAAACTGTGATACTCGCACCAAGGGATGAGGAATTTTGAGGGGCAAAAATGGTAAGAGTACAGAGTGTTATATTTATATATGTATAAATAGTCTATGCACAGAGAGAAAGTGTGACAGCCACACAAGCCTTAAATATTTTGTTCACAGACTGAATCATCATTGTTTTCAAAATGCATATAGCACGATGTTGCACTCATACAACGGTTGGCCTTAAAGCCTTAAAAGTCAAAGATTGCAAAAGCATCATTGTGATGATAAAGGTCATAATCCAAAGTCCTGACTTACTTTCTTCTTCGGAAGGTTCACATCAAGTTTCATAGAGGCACACTTGTTCAACGTGTTGAGTCGTCTGAAAGAAAAATGGCCTCAGGATGAAAACTGTTCTGAGCAGAAAAAAACACCCAGATAGTTTCCTAATGAGCTCTCTGAAAATAAATTCCATTCTGTTTGCTATTTAAGTGTTAACTGGATCAACCTTTGATCTAGATGTACAACCACATGCAGAGGGAAAGCTTGTCTGTGCCATCTCCTAAACGTAATGAACACCGGTAATTGACGGCTGCTCTGTTCTCTTTCTCTCAGCACTGGATCTAAGTGATTGTGACTTGAAAGGTGGGATGCAGTAGTTTGAAGAAGGGTGAATTTAAGGTAAAGCAATGGATTATCATTATTATCGTCAATATAGTCATATGCAGACATAATATACAGATGCAGACCAGTCTTTGATGCCATTTTGAACTTGGCATGCTAATTATTTCTGAATTATGAAGGGTGATTTTAGTTCTGCCTGACTGAGCGTACATATACGCACAGCACTATTAAACTTTGCCTTTGATATGATAATACAAATGTTCTGAACTATGTTTTCAAAAAATTTCTCAGAGAAGCAAGAAAACATTTTCAGTTTTCTTAATCAACGGCAAGTCTAGGTCTTGGAGCGAGTGCTTAGCCACGAGAGGTTTCATGGGTGTGTAAACTGGGATATAGAAAGTAACAGCACTAAAAACTGTACATGAATCAACAATAGCACAGGGGAAAAGAAGACAGCATGACAAAATACACTACAGCTCATTGTGCCTTGGCTTTACATGAAAGGAAACTCATTTGTGGCACAATAATTACAAACTTTAACAGCTCCAGATATTGCGAACAGTCTATTTTTACAGATTGACAGTATTGTTCTGTGAGAATAAAATGGCACCAGATGGAGACTGTAAGTTTCCCCTAGTGCTGTAGATGATAGGGGTTAGCCAAACAAAAAGTTCTCATGATTATTACCATAGATAGTGGGACCCACCTGAAGAGAGGATTTCTAAGCTGGAGGCCCTTTATTCCACAGGCCTAAAGAGCTTTGAATGTGGTTTGCTAAAATGGGAGGCAGCTTAGCCGAGGATCAGGAAGAGCACTCACATACATGAAATATCTATCAGTTTACGTTCAATCAAAGACACCCACAGTATGTAGGGTGGTTTTCAGTTTTGCACACAAGACTTTAGTGCCGTAACTAACAACAAAGCCATCCTTATGTTACCATAGAGATGCTGGGAAGTCATGGGCAAAATCACGTTGGAGGTGGAACTGTTTCCAATTGTCTTCTATTTATCCCATGGCTAGTTTGGAATTTAGATGAGTTGCTTTAGGGTTGTTTAGAGTCACAGTATATTGAGCTGTGTGAGGCAACCCTCATGCTCCTCCCGCTTCCCTTTTGGGGTGGTTTCCATGGTTACTGTGGTGACTGAAGTGCTGTTTTCATCTCGCCTTGAAAAAGTACATGAGCCGTCTTGTCCTACAAGGGAGTGATGTGGAGCCACCAGTTGTTGGCTTAGTGCACTTTTATATTCTTAATAATGTCTAAGTAATTGGGAAGAAATGCACACATCCAATATTTGTCATTCAGTTACGTAACTCAAGGTACTGAAGAGAAGAAGATTCCCACTAATACTTTTGCAATTTATAAAATCCAGGGTTTGTGCAGCTTTTTAAAATTCAAATACTTTTTAAAGCACTTTTAGGGTAGCTAAACCAGACATTTCCAGACTCTCTTAGCCTTTATATTCAAATCTAACTTATTGTACTTACTATAAATCTTTGAAAAAAGGGTGTAAACATCCTCGTGTTTTTTTATTTTGTACGTCTTTTTTATTCGATCTACCTGCATTTTTATTTTGCTATACTTGTGCTGCTGTGACAATGTGAATTTTCCCAGTGCGGGACTAATAAAGGTCTATCTAAAATAAATACAATTCATTATTTAACAAAATAAACGCAATTGTGAAAAACAGAATTTACAGAATTCTCTATACGCACATCATGTACGATAGCATATTGTCACTTTGGTTTTTAACACCATTAATTCTTAATTTTCACTCCAGAAGATAACATGCAAATATGACAATGGGATTGTTTCATTTCAAATGTTTTTGATACGTGGGTACATAAAACATGGATTATATTCAAATTTCAGCATATTACTAACCTTGAAAGTATAGCAGTTAAAAGCATTTTTATTTACTAATTTAATAAATGAGTTAAATATATATATATATAAATATATAAATATAAAACACAAGTATGGAAAAAACATTCAATTCTTCATGAAAATCTTGACACCCAAGGTAAAAAAAAACAGTAAAAATTACATAACGGTATGTTTTAAATATCATGAAAATTTAGATGAGTTTTTACTATAAAGGCATTCATATATTTTACTTTCTCACTTAATTTTACTTTTTGGCAAGGAAATGAAAAAAAAAAAAAAAGAAATTCTGGCATTGACATAGTTGACTCATGGATGAACCACCATCTTTAGAGCACCAATCAAATGGCTGCTTACCTGCACAGAGGCTCCACGAGGTCTTTGTCCAGAAAGTCATGATCTCTTTTCACAGGTGTAATGTCAATGGGGAACTGGGAATCTGAAAAAAGACAAGCATAAAATATTGTTGACATTAGATGTAATATTTCAGTAACTGTTCTAAAGACAGTGTTCTTGGATAGGATAGACGGAAAGATCTGAATCTGGAAACCACATTCTTTCCAGGAGCAGAATGAAAGCTGGGAGACCATCAAACTTGTTTTGTATCTGATGCTAATGAGAAGAGACAGAATTTGCCCCAAAAAACAGCACTCAGGCTTGTGCCGGCATTACGTCTTGCTCTGGGTATGGGCCTCCTCTTACATAACTTAAGAGACTGAATCCAAACCCTCTGAATCTAACATTCCACCGCATTCATGAGAAGTCGTTAACTTTTTATGAAAAGCAGAAGCAGCCGTGAAGACCTCGACAAGGCTCAGTCTGTTCTTTAAAGGGCCAGCGCTCAGATACTGCAGGGTGCAGGCTTTGAAACACGATAATAACATATTTCATCATTAATGTCTTTTGTAATACATGACGTCCAGCATCAGGATTGAAACTCATGCTCATCTATTTTGCACTCCAAAAGCCATTTTCAGTGCACATTTCTTGAGGTCTGTTTCAACTATGTACAAACTGTCAGCGAACAAATATATCGCACTCGAGCACATCAAAAGTCTGGCCTCGGCACAAAGATCTGAGGGAGTAGAGGCACTCTAAGCTCTGATAAAAACCCATTTCTTCCCATAACTTCAGTCTTTCAGCACAGAAGGCGTGTTTATGCAGAATCTGTAGCTTGGAAAAGATTAGACCTTAAAAGCTGCTGATGTTCCGCTTGTTTTGTGGTGTCTGGGCATCTGACTGGAGCCATAGCTCCAAGGCTTCCTGGGGACAGTTGTGTAAAAGAGGGTCACTGTGCAACCTCTGAATATGTGGTTTTGTGTACAGAGTTGGGGACTAAGGGTGACAGACCAGATAACACTGTGCACTTCACTCTTCATCTTCGAAAGTCCACATTAAAGTGCTATGCTCCACAACAAAAATAAAGGAAAATTTAAAGCAATAATGCCATATTTGGTTTATTACAGAGGTCTTTTATTGGTGTGCTGCTTCATTAATCTCTGTCCTTTTAACCAAACAACATTTCCCTCTTTGTGATGAACATGTGTGGGAGTTTAGTGAACGCTTGTTTTACCTTCAAAGAGCTGAGCATACTGGGGAAATCCTGCCGCCCGCAGCCAGTCACACGCCTCTTTTGCTTCAATTTCTGAAACACAAGAAAGTGTGCATTTTAAAGAAGGGATAAAAAGTGAAACTCAGCCACATAAAGTCATTTTCATTTAGGAAAAAAATCCCTCTGATATCTGACAAACACAACAGCCTTGGGGGTGGACAGACCTGCGTGATTCTCAAACTGAACCCCCCCACATCTGATTTTTTTGAGATGACATGGAAGTGATGATGACCCTGCCGGTCATTCTGTCTGGGTGGAGGTATCGCGGCTCACTCATGTGAAACAACATAAGATCTTATGCAACCATCTGTTGTCTGTTTACTTTCAATACAACGTGTATGCGATAAGAAAAAGCTGAAGTCTTTAGAACATAAAACAGGAGAAAATACAGCACAACATACACTACACAGAGCTGGAGATACTATGTTGTATGAACCACACGTTTAAATAAAAGTAACGCATCTTAAAATATAAAATAGTATATAGTAGTAGAATAATAACACAAACTCATAAATCAGAACTCTCTGTAACCGCTTAATAGAGTCAAATCAAATCTCCCCGACTTTCTGATAAACAAATGACCCCAGCAGTGTGAACTGCAGACTGAGCCATTTGTAGGATTCAGAGCCGCTGATGACAAGGAGAGGAAACAGACCGTTGGCACCTTTCCATTAATGCTAATAGAGCTGGGTGCCATTTACCATCTGAGTGAGACATACTCTCTGCCACACCAGAGCTACAGCACACGGTCTGCTTCACGTTAAAAGTCCATAGATATTTTACATAAATAGCTAATTAAAAGCAAAAGGACAAGGCCTGTACACATGATATGTCACTTGAATGTCTCGCACCAGTGACGTCAAATCTAATCTTTAAATATGTCTACAGGCAGGTTTTCTCCACTTTGTTGTAACAAAAGTAACGCTGAAACAAATCAATGTCAATCAGTCAATGGATTAGTTAACTGACAGAAAATTATCAGAGCCAATTGTCAGAATTGATTAAGCGTTTAGGTACTTCACTAAAATGTGAATACTGGTACTGGTTTCTACAATAACTGAATATCATTGGTTTGGAGAAAACAGTTTGAAAATGTCACCTCGGGGCCCCGGGAAACTGTGGTGGACATTTTATTACTATTTTATTTCTGATATTCTATTGATTCAACAATGGATGTATTTATTTGCGTGATAAATACATCCATTGTTGAAGGCATGTATTTATTTGCGTGATAAATTCATTGATAACGAAAATAAGTGTTAGCCGCAGTTATGAAAGAAGAAAACCATTTAAAAATTCAGAAAACAAGAGAGTACAGTATTGCGCAGCAAAATACACAAGCAATTATTTCACTTTCAAAAGTCAATAACTCTTTAGCTACTTTACTGAGAATCAGAAAACACAGTGACTAAATGGCATAAATCATGTCATGCAAAATAATTTAATGCCTGAGGTCCAAAATATTCTTACCAGCTCCAGTGCTTCTTTAAAAGCGACACAGCAAATACATTTCCTGCTGTCTCATCTGAAATTTAGCCAGCTTTCCAAAATGTAAAGAGCGTAAACCTTCAACGGACTCATAATCTGCAGCAGCGGGTAACAAACAGCTCTACCATCACACAGCTACAGTCTCAGTTCCCGTCCTTCTCTGTGCCTGTCACACTACAGCTGAAACACAAACCGAGATCATTCATGACACAATACGGTGTAATTACGGCGACTGTAACCTTGCCATGAAGATACTGCTAGCACCCCTTTTTCAGAACTGTTGATCCAGGACTCACCAGTGCTGCTTCACGTCCATGTCACAAAGAAATCAATGAAAAGTGACTTTGGTCACCGGACTGACCAACAACTGAATAAATATTAACAATTCCCTGTGTCCTTGGATGACAAAAAAAAAAAACCTCAACTGTTTACACTCTTAACCAGCAGTTGAGTCAACATGTGCACGCTGCAGGAACCTCTGTGCTCTGTTCCCACCTGTATCACCAGGAGCTGAAGGCTTTCTGTTCAGCTAGGCTTCCCTCCCAGGTGGATAATATCGGGCATGTATTATTCAATTGCAGCACGTAGTGAGAACCCTGCCAGGTCCCCTTGTGTCCCACAGCCGCAGGTTGGACCACTGGGAGCAAGTAACATGAGCTGGGAATTCCTCTCTGTTTGGCATTCTGTAACATGATGCCGAGACATTCTGTCCTCTCATTCTCTCTCTCGAAGGAAATCTCTTGTGGATAAAAGGCTGGGCGGGCATGGTGCCAATGAATGAGGACCTGTGTTTGCTCTCCGCAACCCTCAGCTTTAAAACTGTGTACAGTATAAAATTACAGTTTCACAAAGAGATGAAACCTAGTTTGGCTGTGACACAATGGCCCAGAATGTCAAAGGCTGTGTACCACTAAAGTATCTGTGGCAAGGACATCTCCTTCCTTTACAATTCACTTTATGCAACGTTTACCATCAAGATTACGGTTATGCAATTCATGGCTGAGATATGACATGTTACAAAGCGCTGCAGGTACAGATATGGCACACGTGGAGCGGTGAGAAGACACAAGCCCTGCCAAAATTATGACAGTTTTAAAGGCTCGTTCACATTCCACTCACACAGCCAACTACATTGTTGAAAACTTAGGAAGATTTTATGATATGTATTAGTTTGTCCTGAGCTGCATCTGTCTGATAGCAATCCATTTCCTTTCATACTCATTTGGAGAACACACACACAAAAAAAAAACTACCAGATTCATTCATTTTGGCTTATGATGAATAAAAACAAGCCATCATCACCAAAGCACATGCCTTAATATGTCTTCTCTCCAAAATCCTTCAATCAGCTAACGCTGTGCTTTACTTCCGGTAACAAATTATTGTGTACTTACGGGATATTTTCATCATACAGCCAGAGTGGTTCATATATCCATCAGGACTTAAAGAGTGTTTCTCAACATGTCAGAGCATCTTCATTCCCACACTGAGCCACATTCCTGCCCTCTCTCTCTCTGAACACAGCTTGCAGTTTGAACTCAGATCCACAGCTCCCTCTTTGCCCTTTCTCTTTCCATCTACCCCCAACCACCATGTGCCTGTCCCAACACTAAATCTCTCCTTCAACCCACCCCTTTCTGTGGCAGGCTCCCTAATGTTCACCCTTTCTCCCTCCCCCCTCAGCTTCTTGTGCCCGACCCTCCTACCCAGCTCTGCCCACGACAACTCTTTTATAACCCACTCAGCACATTTTTGGCAAAGATCTAAGTAAGCCCTGCCTCTGAATTCTTAGACTCTTCTTCTATTTCAAGACCCTGATTTATAAATGTGAGGAATTAACTAACATTTCCTTATACGTTGATGTTTTACAGTCATTTGGGCAAGATTGCATGATGTAAGCTTTTGCAATTGTCCATAATTTCATCCAAGAAGTGTTAACATTGTGGGAAAGGTTTCATTTAAACAAACAAAAAGAGAAGCGTCACATGGTTTCACAGAGTCCAGATGTCTTTCCAACAGAACGACAAAATGGAAAAAACGTAGGCACCCGAACTGGGGGAAAACCATGACATACTGTAAACTGTCAGCAGTCATCAGCGGTGAATCATGCTGAAGCGCTCGGCTCACAAGACTCTGTGCTAACATCATCAGAGTGATATACTCGTCTGCTCTACCTCTGTCTCAGCCTCTTTGTCTGAGGCCAAATCAATGAATGAGAGGAACTGTGTGATCTGTGTCACGAGACACTGCCAGCATTGTCGTCACCTGACACAAAACAAAATGAGTTGTTTTAAAAGTAAAGTCTTCCTTAAACATAATGAATGAAAGAAATGTGACAGCCAAAAAAACCCATTAACTGTTTATAATTTTATAATTATAAAAATAATTACATGTAAATTTGATAAAATGATGAATAATTCATTTATTTAAAACATCTCTAAAAGACTCTAAGCAATACATTTCATTATTCAGTCTAAATAGTTTCCAAGACATCGTCACATATTTAATTTTACTCATTCCATTTTACTTACCTATTTTTTGGTAGCAGGGACAAAAAGAATTTCACTGCACATTGTACCATGTATGATTGCATGTGTGACAAATAAACCTATCTTGTATCTTGTACACAATTAAAATCAAAGAGAATATAGTGAGTGGGTTTGCCAATATAATACATCATCATTATACTCTTACCTGTTCCTTTATATTCCTACGTCTTCCTTATGTCTACGCTGCATATGTACAGCAGTGACTGGAGACGTTTCCCCAGTTTTATACATTTAACAGCCCAATTTTACAGTATTTTATAAAAGCTGAGATCACTAAAATCTATGACGTGTAAGGAAAATCTATCAGGTCATAAATGAGTGGATAAAATGGCCAGCCCTTTCAATTACTGGGGTGTTTGCCGTGGCACTGTGATTACATAAGGACATTGCATCCATCCATAATTTCCTACAGCGTAAGTAGAATTCCATATGTAGCCTGTCTCTGCTGCGCCGGGGCCATTTCCTCTTGTAACACACAACTCTTCTGACCTACTGGGGTCAGAACTGCATACAACACTGCAAACCCACAGCACCATGATGTAGCTTAGATCCACTTAAGGGACCTTAACAAATGTAACAATAAATACGTACAGCACATATGAGAGCTTTAAAAGCACTCTGTGTGGACCCTTACAGATATGTCTATCCGTTCCTCCCCCACACCGCACTCCTGCAGAGACAAATGGATGACTCAGCCAGACAAGCCAGCCGAATATATCACTCAAAAAAACACACAGACTGTAACCGAGCGCTCAGATTGTCTGTATCAAAAACACCTGGAGAAAAACAGAGTGAGCCAACAATAAAAAAAAAAAAAAAAAACCACGAGAGGGCTGGCTGGCGGAGAGGTGTCGTCACGCTGGGAGGCATGATGGAGGGGAGGCCTCTCTCCCCCCTTTATGATGCTAATTGCATACAGACACCCACTCACAGAGCAGTCAGCCTTACTGTAAAAGTAAGACTAGACAGGCAGCCAGGGGAAACACACTGGCCCCTCTTCTCGTCTGTCCAGAAACCACAACATCTGATGTCTCATGCCCAGAATAGCCTAACATTTCCTTCTGTCTCACAGTTTGTAATTGTGTGCAGGGGAGAAAACAGGAAGCAGAAATAACGATGAACGACGGCTTAAAGACAGACCTGATGACAGGAGAGCAATATCCATGTACAGGGGGCACAGAAGATCTGTTTTCTCCATGTAAGAGTTCAGGCCCTCTGAGGGGAATGCTGGAAATGCACTAGGTGGATTAATACTGCAGTGCCCTATGTAATTCACCTAATGTCGTGGGAATACAGACTGCTTATTTTCTGGAGCAGGTTTAAATTAAAAAAGCTCTACGCGCCCCTCAGATTCCAACATCCTCGGCACAATACGCCACAATCATCAGCATAACAGGAGGTGCCACTCGCTAATATCACAATACCTCTGCAGTTCACAGCATTCTCATCACCTGCAAACCGACAAGGTGTTGGGACAAAGGACAATAGCCAAATCTAAGAGATTATCTGTCTGCAAAGGTGAGTAACAACACAGTGCCTTTGTTGTTGTGGCTCTATTCTTTATTCTATTCTGTGCAGTGATTGGCACATAAGCTGACTGGCTCTGCAGGTAATTACATAGAGCCAGAGCTGAATCACCCACGGACTTCCAGCCCCCTCATTTGATCCCGCGGGGCACAGGGGGGACCCGTTTTCCTGCAGCCAACATGGGACGCAGGTTTAAAATGAACAGCTCTGGGCTACGTTACTAAGACGACAAAACAAAATTTCCCCAAATACAAATGAGCTAGCAAATCCTTGGCTTGCATTTGCCCTGTGATCCACAGTGACCTGTGGAGAACTCCTTTCAGTGGACCGCAGGTCTCCAGTAACAAGTCGTTATACAAAGCAGACATCAATGCTTCCTGGTGGACCGGGATATGGGGACAAACACAGTGCCAGCCCAGGAAAAGCCAGAGCCAAAGGAGGCATTAACATTCTGAACCCGAGTAAGTCGGCGTTTCAAAGACATCCACGATTCATCTTCATGCGATACAGATCAGCCTTTTAAATAAAGCAAATACCATCATCATCAGCTGCTCTTCTACGACATCTCACTGTACTTGTATAGTGACAATAAATACTTCTATTCTATTCTGTGTTTCTCTTCAGACGGATTTCAGTATAAACAAAGTCTGGGTTAAGAATATTACAAATGTTTTAATGACTCCACTGGCAAAAGACTAAGGTTCACCTTTCACTTCACTTGTGCACATGCACACACACTCACACACACACACAGCAAGAGCTTATTGATTCTGAGAGTAAATAGCATGACTATGTGAGCTAGGAAGCTGCTGTTGTTGACCATTGCCAAAGCCTGCTGGGTCAAAAGTCATCTGAGCTGTGTTTTTCTCTTGAGGTCCTGTATTGAATTTAAACAAGGGCAGCACAGCTGTGGTAACACTCTCCTTCACCTCTGACGGACACCCAGAGAGAAGGTTCTTTCATCTTCAGCGGTAACAACCTATAAACTCTCTTTCTCTGTCTGTGTCTCATTCTGTCTCTCTCTCTCAAGTCTGGAAATACCAGTCACAGCTAGTGCATCATTTACAGTTATTAATGAAAATACAACGCACAGTGACGACATCAAAATACCTAAAACACTCATTCAGATGTACCCCTACTCCTGCGCACTGTTGGTAACCAGTAATCTGATAATAAAACCCAAAGTTGATTCATATCTCCCACACAGTCCTGTTTGAGAGCACAAAATCAAGATGAATGGCTGCTTGATGGAGGGTTATACAGGGTTATACAGTTAAAACCATGTAAGGGTCAGCATGATGTTGTAAACATTTTTAGACCACGGAAAATCACTCAAGTGCTTCCAAAAGCGGACATTATATGTGTTCCAAGACACCAAACAACAGCCTGGGAGAGTAATGGGAAAGATTATCAGAGTCACTGTCTGCCACAAATAGCTTTTCAGTGAAGGATTTACAAATTATCCCGGACCCAAACTGAAAAACGATAGCTCACTGGATATGGTCGGGTGTCACAGCCAGAAGACAAATAATGTGTGGGCTACGTGGTCTCTGAGCAAGCCAAGGCTTCAAAGTTCAAACTGCAGCTTCAAGGCTTCAAAGCTCTGCAGTGTTTTCACCCAGCTCACTGCAGTGTCTCACATTCGCTCGGTTTTGAGAAAATGTTCCAACAACCACACATTGATTCTCCGGGGTCATATAGCAAACAGCAAAAAGTGAGCAAAGTGTCGATTGTACTGCAGCCTCGGGTGATCTCCTTCTTCCCCCAGTGGTCACACTGCAGGATACTTTGGCACATGGCTTCCAGCAGACTACTGAAGAGAAGTGTTCGACAAAATGGAACTCTGAACCCAAACTTCTAGGAAGGAGGAGACCAGATCCTCAAGTACCACTTTACAGTCAGCACCTCTGAACACAGCAGAAAGCAGTCAGCAGAGCTTTTTATGAAATACACACTGCAGTGACTTCCAAGGCATGATGCACAAGCTAAACACTTCCAGACACTGGACTGCAGCCACGTTCCCACGCATGCTAAAGTGTTTTGGCAACCATCTTGAAGGCCTTTATGAAAGATTTGCTTTCTTTGGTGATAAAAACATCAACTTTGGCTTTTGGAGATTTCCTTTTTCATTTCTCCAGGCATACCTCCCCGATACCCTGGACTATTCCTTCACACCAGTGTTGATTTTTGCAGAGTAATCATTGTTCTGGTTGCTCAGCGGTTCACTCTTCTCACAGATGATAAAGAACAGTGAAGGATGAATAACTCAGTGATAAGGCTTATCAGAAACTGTGATTTTAATCTAATCACCATTCTTATCTGTGCTGTTTCTCATTCCAACATATCCTTCATTAAAGTGAGCTCCTGAAAGTTCATAACAGCATGACAAATCTTCAGAGGAAGAATATCAGCACTAAGAAAGCCTGATGTAACAGATCAGCAGAGGAACTGAACCTGTGGGCAACTGTGCTGTGCTCGGTCCAGATGTAACTGATCAAAGTTCAACTCCGGACCTGCCTGACTTTCTCCCAGCTTAGTTTCCTCTCCACTAACATCCCCTCAAAGATCTCCACGCTCTTTCTCCTACCTCCTTCTCTCTCAACAAGACTCTGATGTGAGCTTGTTCAGTTGTCTTTTTAATTCCCTTCCCATTCCTTACACCAGATCCTTACAGTGTCCCATGCGGCCATGCAGTTAACTGGATTTTTCGTAAGTCCTACCAACATATACTCCAAATTCCCACAGGTGTGTTTTCGTGTGCGTCCTGATCTGAAGTCCATACATGTCTTATTTTATGTAAAGCACAGTAGTTTGCAAGCCTTGCCATGTCATGCTGTTCTCCTACTAATAATATGCGGTTGTGTGGCTGTAATTCCTCCTTCCCTTTGATAGCCTATATAAACACTGTAATTTGGTTTTCCGAGAGCAACGTATAACATAACTATGAATTACTGACAAACACTCAAAGACACAGAGCACAATAACAAAGACTGGCTGGAAAGTTATCAACACATGTCCTGTAAGTCTTGGCACCCACACAAATCAAGTGTCTCAAGATGAAAGACTGTTTAAGTTTAGTGGATGCAAATAAATTAAAAAAAATTGTAAGCTAACAGATGAGGTCTCCTGTGTGAGTACCGCTCTGTAAAATACAGGATACAGGCAAAAGAGGGGAAGAAAAATATAAAGAAGGAACTCCTCTGAAGTCGAATCCTGCAGAGCTCCATTACGTCCACCTCCCTCTCATTTGGACTAGATCCCAGAGGGGACTACTCGGGGTTCCCTCCTTCTCTGAGAATGGCCTCAGAGAGTCAGAGGGTAGAGAGGGGGCCAGTGTCAGAACAAGGGCCCCTACCGTGAGAAAGCCCTGTCAGGACCTCCACAATAAAAGCATGGAGCCATCCCTAGGGACTCTGGCCCTAATTAACGACATCAAAGTGAACGGCCACAAGACGGCCTCAGGAGCCTTGCAGCATTCATTCAACAGACTGGCAAGCTGCAGCAGAGATGATGACACTCTCAGCATGTGTTGTTGTGTATGATGAGGTGCGGCATAGCTTATCAAGAATTTTACCCAGAGAAATAGCTGAGCGATTGTTCTGCCCATCTGTCACGTGTGGCTGTCAACGACAGGCCTTGTTTCAGTCATTTGCTCCCAGGCTGAGAGGCCCATAAAGTGAAGAGACAGCGGCAGAATGTCTGGAAGCACACTGCCTTTGCGCTTCTGTCAGTTTTTCCAGCTCATAACAAGTAATGTACATTTCTACCATAGGAGGGCGGCCAAGTGCTGAACTTGGCCATGGTTTACATGTAGATGATGATAAGATGCACTTTATGTTGTATACAGACTGTCCAATTTATGTTGGGAGTATAGCAGCTATAATAGCAGTTATCAGTAATTACTGACAGTAATCTATTGTATCCTGTCTTCAGATTTTCTGTAGAGCGATTGTTTGGATCATAACATGGTTGGTGTACTATTTGCTGAATGTGGGTTGTGGGATTGTTCGGTGAATGAGCATTTTCTAATCTGTGGAACGTAAAAGACCTGAGAACATGAGTTTTCCACTGGGCCTCTGTTAATATGTGACTTTCTGTTCCTGTTACAGTGCAGCGGAGGCATTTCTGAAATCTCCTCTTAGTAAATAATTAGCCGCGTACATGTGGCAGCTGTCAGCTACTCTGACTGTGTAGGAGCTACACTGATCCACATTCGGCAGAAAGGTTTACAAGAAGGACATGAGCACAGCCTGCCACCTGCAGGCAAAAAGCTGAAATCCCCATAACAGCTATATGAGTGTAACCTTCATTTACCCGAGGTTGGTTGGATTGAGTCAGTTTGTTCCCGGCCGTTACAAGACTCTTGAATCATTTACTCGCTCTTTATCAGCGGGATGGGAAATTACCAACAGCTACAAGCCAACTGCTGGTACGTTTTGGCTTGAGGAAGAGTGGCTGGTGAAAGTATACTGAGAACTACGCAGAGCTGTGGAGAAATCAGATCTGTTTATCTGTTAGATGGGGACATTGTCAGCCAATCCCACACAAACCCTGGACAGGTTGTCAGTCTATCATAGAACTAACACATACACATACACACTGAAACACATACGCAAACATGGGCTTGTTCCAAATCCATATTACATACTAATTATATACAGTATGTGTTACATATCAATTGCCACAGTTAATGACTGTAGCACTCAGTATGTAAAAAATGAACATATTTTTCCATTTTACACCAACAGGAATTGATACAATACGTGCAGTTTTGGCGACTTTGTACTGTCACTACCAATTCAACTTCAAAAACAGAGACAGAGAAATGTCTTTTTGCCAGCTGTACAGAGCTTCCTTTGTGCTTTGTATTGTTGACACAACATCCTCAGAAATTTAGAGTATTTAGTATGAGTGCCATCTTGTCAAATATACTTTATCACATGTTCATTTTTCTAGTGTAAAATGTCCATACATGTAAAAGTGATTAGAATTAGTCTTAATGCGTCAATCACACGTTCATGTGACATTATTTACTTTCTAAAATATATTTAGCCCCTGTACCAACAAAATCATCATATAATTTAAGCTCAAGAGTACAAGCTACAGACTTAATTAGCTGAAGTGTTACGATGGTAGTGCTGGAGGTAGACGACCACCTAATCACATTGTCAAAATTGCTTTCAGCTCCCTGACAGTATTACTTACTGCCCTCTGAAGGTAGCAAACAAAATCTGCATAACAGTTACATCCACAGAGAGGTTCATGAATAAAAGATAAACTGGGTACGTGTGTACTAAGCAAACAACGCATGGGGCTACAGCTTCACTTATCATCAAACTTCCATTTGAATGAAGGAGCAGTTAGATTTGTTTCACACACAGATGATCTAAAGTGCCATATGCCACTGATGAATAATTCAGTTCTTTGGAAGAGGAGTCTTGAGTGGGAGAGGACATAGTCTAACTAGATTCCTCACCTTGAAGAGCCCTTTATACCGTTACAACTTCTCAAAAGAAAGAACAACGCAAACCCCTTTTCAGAGCTCGTTTCTAACAAATTTACGTCTAATAGTCAGAGGAAGAACAGAGAGCTTCTCCTCTTAACAAGCTGAAGTGTTTCTGTCCTCTTTGTACTAAGCATTTCAGATCTACAAGAGTTTAAGTGCTATACATTTTTATCCTGCTCAGAAATGTTTTTCTTCTCTGCCTGTAGGTTTTCTCTGCTGATAATGTGCATTTAAAGTTTGCAGAAGATTAAAATATAGCAAAAAATGCAACCCAGAATGTACATATCTACTGCAGTACTGAGCAAACAGGACTACAGTACAGTACAAACATTGATACACGCCAGGAGGAGAACAAATGTAGCAGATAGCACAGCCTTTCAGCCATGACAGAAGAATAAAAGGCACGCTTTGTAACTCTGGGACAAACACATTAATGATAAGCATGCAGCTGCCACGCAATAACTTGTGTCATTTGACAAGAAAGGCATGACGTCCTCAGCCATGGCAGAATGCACTAATGATCTTTCCAGGGCAGAGATCGGAGCCCACTGGCTGCACCGAGGTCAATAAGCCATGAAGAAGGGCCACGGAGGGGTCACACTGGACAGAGCTTCTTGTCTGAAACACAACAACTCCTCAATGAGGGGAAAAAAGAGCCAAATAGCCACAGTCAGCGAGCAGGTTTTTAGTCACGGTGCAGCATTCAGCTGCTCAGGGTTTTCCACCAAAGAGCAGATGAAGTTTCCAGGACTTTTGAGTGGCTGAACATTTCCACAACCTGAAAATGGTCTGTTGTGAACAATCTGTGAATTGTTCAGTTTTCACGACAGGAAAAACCTTGTGAAAACTATCACGTAATGGCATAAATATGCAATTTCTACACTTAATATGGGCATATTACAGTGAGATGATTCATTCGCATTCGGGGAGTAGCTGAAAATCCCCATTCAGAGAGCAACGTTTCATGCATGGAACACACCTAAAAAAGAATTTTACAATTTTTCTTTAAAACTGCAACATACAGTGATTTGATTAAAATTTGGGCAAACAAGTAATTTGCTTCTTTATTTTGGCATGAGTAGATCACTGACCCATAAATGATGGTCTGTGCAGAATAAAATATACGTGGAAGCTAACAATGTATCGGTCACATACAGTAAATGCATGAGTAGCAACAACAGATGCAGAAATCCTGAGGTTCTGGACTCCAGATGGGCTGAGAGGGAGGAATCACTGCAAACAGAGCAGAAAGCTGCAGAAACACAGTAGCCCTTCCAGAGTGAACACTCCCCCCAAAATCTGATCTGAGGAATATTTTCAGGAAAGGAGACACATTCTTCCACAATGAAAACAGGCCCTTTTCCTTACACCACAATCTCACTGCGCAGCAATCAAACGCCTGTTTCTTTCCATCTCATTTCACACAGCTGTGCATTTATATCCACTGACTCTCAAAGCCGATGAGATATACTGGAAACTTATTGGGTACTCAGTCTTTCCTGGTACGTTGCGAGTAGCTCACTGGACTAAACGAGAACCCACACACACGGCGTTGGAGGCTTTGAAATGCCATCAAATCGGAAACATGACTAAGACCCCCACAGGCTTGCCTGGAATTTGGGATGAAACAATACCGAGACACTCGGTCCATCACCATGGCCCCCACTCACTTTCAACCTGCTATGTCAACAGGACTGGGCAGCTGGAATGCAGGAGCCACTGCAACACATGGAGATCAATCCTGCGGCTCTGCACACTCTGCTGTCAGTCGCTTAAAATACCACCTAGATGCTATCTTTGGCATTTCAAACAGGTATGCATCACAGAAGGTGAGACATGAGCCATGAAAGGAAATAAGATGCTAAAACACTGCTCTCCGAAGAGAAAATGTCAAAAGAAATTGCCACACTGCAAGAAAATTGCTCAGTAAAGGCATTTACGGCAAGTCAGATTAAAAAACTACAATTACCAAAATTAGGCATAATCATAGCACTTATGACAGCCAATGAAAACAGATGTGAAAAACATTAAGTGCCCAACAGTTTATCTTTTTTAGTCTTTTATCTCATGGAAAATTACATTATCCACCATCAGAAACATAAGATGTTTGCATTCACTTTCTTAAACAAACTGATGGTATTATGTGGGTTACATTCAGTGCTAGTTAAAGAAGGTATGTGTTGACACATTGGCTGAATGCAACACACGTAGCTTTTATTCCTATTTATATTATTTTTCTACATTTGCAGCCATTTGATGTCATTTTAATGCACATACATACAAATACACATAAACACAGCTGAAACAGCTTTATAAAAGATGAGGATCATGATTGCATTGGTGGAATATTAACAATAGTGACAGATTTATGATGTTACGGGGAAACCTTCAAAGCTTTCTGTTATCTCTGCTCAAAACAAAAAATGCAAAACTGTGCAATAAAATCTATCAAATGAATGTAAAGTTAATATTCACCCTGATTCCATTGAAATCAAAGCACATTATATTTATTTACATTACGCCACATCTGATTATATACTTGCAAGTAAAACACTGTTAGACTTAGATTAAAGAGCCATTTCAAACATGTAAGTATTTTCAGTCCTTGACACAGATGACCCAAATTGTTGGTTTGCTGTCAAACCAGGCATCTGTAATCTGAAAACACATGCCAAGTTACGTGACTGCACATGCCTGCGAACATCAGATCTGGAGATTTCCTCCTGAAAACAAGCGTACGTACACACAGCTCCCGGACATCTTCATGCATCAATCCAACAACTAGCTCTGACTATCCTTCAAATCATCATAATCTCAAAACATGCACCATGGCCTGGCTTGGTCCTCTGTGTGATTCAGCCCACAGAATTGGCGGCATTATCTGACTCACGCTCTCCTTTGGTGTGACTGAGAGGAGAACTACGTTGGCTGTTGTAGCTTCTTCTGTTACAAATTGCGGCCATCCTTTGATCCGGCGGCAGGGTGCTCACACCTGCAGGTGGGAGCAGGACTGGTAGCGCTTTGTCCTCTCTATTGTTATGCTGCCCTGCCCTGCCCCCCGTGCCCCCTCCCCAGACTGTTCAGGTAAATGCAAAGGCAAGAGGTTACAGGCCTTGGGAAGATGAACGGAAGGTCAGACCATGTCTCAGTAAAATACCACCACTATTGCTCTCCTGGCTACATACAGCAGGCCACAAATGAGCTGAGGGCTTGTAAAACTGTCAGGCCTCGACATTCACTGATATCTCTTGTTTACACTTTGGGCTGAACTCTTGTTACGTAACAGACTCTACAGCTTATCATCTATCAGAGTTGATTATAGTCAGTCAATACTAATTATTTACCGCCACTGCACCCTTGACTACTTATTGGCTGAAGGTCAAGTTTGGCTTTGTCTGCAGTGGCGCACACAGGCACACACACACACACACACACACACACACACACACACACACACACACACACACACACACACACACACACACACACACACACACACACACACACACACACACACACACACACCCCACCAGACAAAACCACACTTTGTTACCAAAACTTATTTCTCTTGAATTCCACCTTTATCTTGAAACAAATGAACAAAGAAAAAAAGCCAGAGATATGAACTGGGTTTCCCCGAACAAACACTGCCCTTGCTCATTTTCCACCCATGCATTCATATTCTCATGTGTATCACATCTCACTCACTGCATATTTTGACTACCAAAATGTTTAGCCATTATTCCTAGAATTCCTGGAGGTATGACTCAGAAGGACTGATTTAAACAGACAACCTAACAGCTGGCTCTTCAGCCAAAGCTAAAAAAAAGAACCAAGACCAACAGCCTGAGCTGTCACTTCTATCCCAACACATCTCCTACCTCCAGCAATCTTCTTGAGGAGCTGCTGCCTTGCAATGATCCTGCCCAGCCTGTACCCTGAGCGTCTGCGGTGATGGTCCATTCTCAGGTAGATATCCTGAGTCTCTGGGGTCATACTCCCAAGACACTCGCTGCCTGCTGACTCCGGGAGATCCCGAAACATAACTGAAACACTATAGCCCCTCAAAAAAGTCCCTGTACCGCTGACTACCAAACACACTCACTCACTCTCCCAGTAACAGAAAACTTCACATGCAGGCGCAAAAAGCCTTAAGTGAGCTGAGACGGACAGCAGAGCAGAGCTCAGGGGGGAGGAGTGCCACAACTTCAGTGGAGGTCATGTGACTGCAGGGAGGCCAATGGCAACTGAAGGAGTTGGAGTACTGCCCACCTTGCTGAGCTGAGTCCAATGTCTGTGTGAACGCTTGTCAACTTCCCCCTGCTCTGGAGGGAAATATAAATACCATTGGAATGCCTATGAACTGACTAAGAGGAGCAGGAGTGGTAGAAAGAGGGGTGTGGGAGGACTTACAAAAATAGTGGTTTTGGGCCCGCCCTGCACTAGAACAACTCTTTTGCTGTTGCTGGTCACACAGGTGCCAGGTTTACTGAGCGAGAGCGAGTCTGTGTCCATTTTAAAGCAAACTACAGTGCAGAGAAAAAGAGAAGGCAGAAGCTGTTTTCTTGCCTGGAGAATGCTAATTTCTGCTCTCCCCCACCCCCACCACATAACCCCCTTGTTCCAGCCACAGGAAGGCCTCTCAGCAGGTCTCCTCAAAGTGTCAGCTCCTCGGGGGAAAAGAGAAATTTTAGCCTGAATACATATGAGTGACCTATATCCCCTTAACTCTACACAAAAGGAAAGATCAAGCTCCGCCGTATCATCTGTTCAGCTCTGGTGGCCGTTTAGTGACAGGAAGAAAAGCCTCTTCTGATTATATGTCCCTCACTATATGTCCCCTATTGCAAAAAAAAATTATTTATGTACTATATACTAAAGCTTATGGTAGAGTTTTACAGTTAAAATAGAAGAATGCAATGCGGCAACAGGAAATGATTTAAGACATGAGTCATTGAGTGTCAATCAAACTGTCACTTTGAAATTGGAGAGAACAAAAGAAAAACTAGGTGGACTGAAAGAATTTAAACAATTCACTGATTTCATAGTACTCACTCTCTAGTATACGAGACTTTTCCATTTGGACAATGGACAGAAAGTGTGTTTACAGATGTCAGTCTGATAAAAAAAACAAAAACCAAAAAAGATTAGGACTTGAGATGCTATAC
This sequence comes from Scatophagus argus, assembly GCF_020382885.2. Classification (NCBI taxonomy): domain Eukaryota; kingdom Metazoa; phylum Chordata; class Actinopteri; family Scatophagidae; genus Scatophagus; species Scatophagus argus. Next base: position 21,184,178 of record NC_058497.1, on the reverse strand, counting down.
AAAGACATCATGATTATCATGATTATGAAATATTTTAATGAAAGCTGACAGTCACGCTTCTCTGGTTTAAGAGTCCACTTGCGTCAACCTGTTTACAGCATAGAACAACAATCTCCTCACAAAATAAAATCCACATCCACACAAGCCGAGTCGCTCAGAGCCAATCAGAGCTCCTGCCACTTTCCTTGCGAGCTGCTCTTTGCATACAGGCTTGCCTGTGTAGTATGGTATGGCACCATACATGTGAATAGAGCACAAATGGGCAAGTGACCAAGTCAAACACAGCCCCTGTCTGTTTCACTCCCTGGCTGGCAAAACCCACCCTACCATAAGCTCACAAAGACCACAATTCAGCAGCACACTTCCACAAGTCCGCTGCAGGTTTTCATAAACTTCTCCTGGGTTTAATGACCCTTTCCACACCCTCAGGTGGAGCCGTTTGAATATGTGATTGTTGCTTTTTAAGGAACTAGGTGGTGGTGTGACACTATTCAGATGATTTCATTGGGCAGTGACTCACATTCTACGCACACAAACACCTGTGTTCATTCATACTGTACAAGGATTGCTTCAGGTTTCAGATGCTATAAAAAAAAGAGCGGCAGCACGCTGGCGGCAGCGTGTTCTCCTTGTTTTCATCCTTCATCGCTGTCTAGACAGAGAAACTCACGGTGCGCATGATACGTAAGGCATTATGGAATCAATCACCCACTGCTATGCAACATCATAATGAGTGAGATTAATGGTGTTTTCGTCTCTGTCTGCACTCAAATACCTCAGCGGGGATTGTGAAAGAGTTACGAGCTCTGCAGTGTGCTCTTCGGATGTCCCGGTGTTTAACTTCATGCTGCATGCCATGATGAAATGGCTGTGGTGTGTCCTTTGTGGGAGTGTTGTGTGTCAGGAGCAGTGACTTGCAGCCCTTATCAAACGTGTTCCAACACGCCACTGTCTGGCTTTCAGAGCGCAAATACTACAAGCATGGCAACAGGAATCCAGACTCACATTGCACATGAAACATATGAAGGCTCGTTTAGATGCCAGCCAGTTTGACAGAGTGGATTTTATCTCAATGAAGGCAGTAAACGTCTTTGTGCGATGACAAATTAAGCCACATTGAAATGCAGCTGTCATGCATGTCTGACCTTCAATCTCCCTCTGCCCCAGCACCCAGCCAGGTGTGATCACAAGATGGGAAACCTAAATTTTGAATCATGGAGCTGAAGCTCGGGGCCCACAGATGATGAGTAAGAAGGCAGTCGAGTGGGGTTTAGACACAGCTCTGATGTGGTCTCATTCAGGGGCAGACACATGTAATCTGCGCTGGGCAGTTCTGGCTCTGGTGCGGCTACGTTAAGGCTTGTGTGGTTAAGGCTTAAGAATAGCACCAGTGTGACTGAAGATTTCCACCTCATGTGCCACCAAATGTCTGAACTCTGAGCTCAGGTCTGGGAGTAAATGACACTTTAATACTGCAGGACCAGCAATGCAGCTCTGCAGGTAACCTGAGGCATTTAATAATTTAATAACGGTGAAGTAGATGAGGTACTGCAGACTTGTTTTACTCGCTCAAAATAGCGAGGATCACTTCATGCACAATTATTCAAACCGTAATCTCATCTTCAGCAGCAAGCACTCCTTCAGCAGCTGCACGAAGCTGCTGGGTTTTCCCCAAAACAGAGGTGTGTCCCGAGATATTTAGGTTTCTCACCTGCAAATTAAAGTGACGCATGAGTGAAACTATAAATTTTCCGGGAAATAAATACAACGTGGGCGAGGGAGTATTTGCTTTTTGCATTAAAAGTGCGAGTGGATAGATTTCACGCTCAAATACAGTTACATTGTCATTATTCCTAATTATATACGGGAAGCTTCTCAACCGAGCACCACGACTGCATTATGAAACATAATAAGTGGCCGCTTGCTGGTTAACAATCTCACCAATTCTTTCATTATCTCTTCTTTTCTTCTTTTCTGGCTTTGGGAACATTCGAGCAAAAGCATCATGTCGCAATTTCATGATGGTGTAATGTATAACGTACTGCTTTTGCACATTCCAACAAAGCTTAATAAACATACATGTACACATTTTCACTAAGGAGTCCGAGAGCAGCTTCTGGCTTGGCTTTTCGTTGAGGAAACCAGGGCGATGTTGGGTCGGCCCCCCAAAAATATGTCATCCCTGCAGCACTCTGCATCCTGTAAATTCACTAGTCTGTGGGAGCAACTGACTCATCTCAACCCTTTCACGCCCATCTCGCAGTAATTAAAAAGGAGCTTTGTGATAGAGCGTTAAATATACTGACAAGGACAGCTCCCGTCTTATCAGTATTTGGCTCCCACTTTCCAGTCAGCCTGTGACAGTTAACACCTATGAATCACACAGGAGGATGTGAAGCCCACCATGCCCACTTAAATATTTGCTAACTACACGGTGACCTTAAACACAGCAGCAGACTGATGCATCGGATTATCTGATGCACCGATGCGCATAATTTAAGCCTATCAGGTCGGAGTCAGTGCAAAGTGTGGAAAAGACTTTGTGTAGCTGTCTAAATGCTGACTCTTGACACAACAGCAATCCAGCAGTATCTGTCTGTGAGCAGGCCACCAACTGGGATTTGACACACATGAATTTCTTTGCAGACTGGCAAGTTCCTCTCTCTGTTTTGCCTTTGATTTGTTTTCATAATGAAAGAGTTTTCTTCTGTCTGCCCAAAATTTGACATGAGCCCTGGACACAGCCCGATATGACCCATAATCACAGTCATCCAGAAACAAGCATGAAAAACTGCTAATCCAAGTCAGTCAGCTGCATCAGGTCTTCTATGGATCCCCTTGTTCAATATGAGCAGCTTGAGACCACAGGACTGCAATGGCTGCCAGATGCACGGCACACATCACTGAGGTACACAGTGCGTATGGAAAAGACTGCAAGATTAATGTGTCAAATATCCAGGCAAAGCATGACATCCTGCACTCAAACTCGTCCCGTTGAAGACAGGGCTGTTTTGTGACTCATGTGGCTCTCCCACATGAAGAGCTGCTGCGGTCAATTCGCTGCACCTCACGGCAGACGGTGCACAAACGATCCAGCTTCCACCCTTCACACACAACACCCTCAGACCTTTGCATTAAACTCCAAATCTTCAGTGTTTCTCTCAAACACTTCCACGACATCACATATATTAACCCCCCATCCCCATCAGATTTCTGAAGCAATATCTTGCCTGTATTGTGGTAAATAATAATCCCATTTTCCCATTCCTTAACCCGCAGCATCACATCATTCACACGATTCTTGGGTGCAATTTCATCTGCATTTCGCAGGAAATTTAATGTCTGTTAGAAGGGACCTCAAATGGGACTTTGATAACAATAAAGTTCGGCAGCACAGTATGTCACATCCACCAGCGGGACAGGTGTACTTTCAGAGGGTAAAGCAAACATGAATAGACCGTTTCACTGAAATCACACTGCCAGCAAACTGCTGAATCCAATTTTATTTGCAAAGAGGTTCATAGCAGTATAAACTTGAAATCCTTCTATAACTCCTACATTTCAAACTGCTAAAAGCTAATTCAAGGTCAAGCTCTTTGAACACAAATATACTTCCACACCACGATTTAAAAGTCAAATACTGTCCACCCTCACTCACCTTTTACTTCAGTGCAAAAATGACCCATCAGCGCCACTCAGCGGCAGCAGGGCGGCCTTTTATGATGGATGGTTGGTGTTCAGTATGACACCAAAGGACTTCCTACACGTGTGCAAAATCTAATAAATTTAATATATCGTTAAGACGCTGTTAAAATCGGCGGGATGTTAGTTTTCAACAGGTTACGACTTCAGTCCCGACCAGAACTTGTCACATCTCAAGTGGCATTTTGATTTTAAAATGAACTGGGCCACATGGACGTTTACTATAATGTGTCCATTTTAGGATAAACATGTTTGCTCTGCGCCCTACTGCCGGCCGACCTTATCACTAGAAAATAATCCAGGCCACCAAAACTAAGCCAAATTAATACCATTTCCATAATTTATTTGTTTCCCTATAAATGAGCCCTGTGGCGTCACTTTAAACTTTAAACACACCGTGAATGGTGTCTATCAGTCTGCTGCCAGACAAACAAAAAAACAAAAACAAAACTTTTGACTGCGTTGGTGAACCCTCCGCTCTCAGCGGCGTCAGGGTCCGAGTGTCGCGGGCTACTGACCTGCCAGCCTCCGCTCCCTGACATTCTTCCAGAGTAAATCCCAGGCTTTGGATGTGGAGTTGCGCAGCTGCTCGCTGAAAGACCGCCGGAGCTTCAGTTTCGCGGAGTTTCTTCTAGATGTCATCGCAAATCCTCCGATCGCTCATAATAACCAAAATCCTCTTCCTCGTCCCACACAAACCCTTTATGTCAAAGTCTCCGACAGAAAGTCACCTTTTCCCGGTTACTCACTTCTTCTCTACCGCAGCAACAAACCTGAAATTGGTGCCTGGTCTGTTGTCAACATTTTGAGGGGGGAAAATAAATATATTCCTCTCACTCCGAATCAAGGAAACGAGTCAAAGTAATAAGATGATAGTAAAGCTCCAGGTCAGACTTTAACACTTCACACCAGATGTGTGTACGTGCGTCTGTGTGTGTGTTTGAGAAGGCATTCACGCGCAGTGAGCGCTTGGAAGTAGTGATACCTTCAAGAACTGTAGGAAATATCAGCACTACCAGCAGAGCGCTAATGAGCAACCAACAGATTGTCATTCAAGTGTGGAAAGGAGCAAAGGAGATAATAACACATTTTTATTTTATTTTCATACTTGCTCTTTTGTATTATATGTAAATATTTACATATAAGAACGGATGGCAGTATTTAGGCTATTCAGTTTTTGTTTATTAATAATTGTCACGTGCTTAATGGCCCGCCAAACATACATTTTTGTAGCATTTTATGAAGGTTGTCACATGGCAATATTTCATGTAACCTTTAAAGAACATCACAAGGAGGCTTCCACACAGGCTGATGTTCTGTCATGGTTATGTGAATACTACCGATTTCTGCACAATGTTTAATCCCAGTGAACTGAGAACATTCCTTGCAGGTTTCCATAACCATGCAATGTTCTGGGACGGTTAAAAAATATTTTTTTGGACCCACATCATTTATCACATGGGATCATTGCAGAAACAGAATGTGAAGAAAATCCTCCTGGAAAACCACGTGGATGTTGCTTTTTTCCAACACTATGTTTATTGGATTAAAAAGCAAAAACCCTCCCTCCCGCGTTTCTCTGGAAAAGGAAAAACTTAACAAACATGTCATAATAAACATTACTAAGTAATTACAGATTAAAACAGATGAAATGGCGGACTGTGTCTCAGAAGTACTCTCATGAATGAACATTACTGTCTGGATGTTATATCCAGTGTCAGTATTCCCTTCAGTCTCTTACGTGAGTACAATGTAGGCTAGCTCAACCCCTGATGGAATTGATTTCTAGAATAAACTGAGTGCCAGACAGAGTTTCCATTCGGTCACATTTTTACACCCACAGTGCATCTGATAACGCTAACATAAGACGTTAAAGGAGGAAATGGAACTCTACGTAGAGCACATGAAGGCATCGCAAGCTGCAAACCGCTCAACACCCCACCAACACCACGACAAACACACATGGGCTCTCAGATGACACATTTGAAACCCGAGCAATCACTTTCTCCAGTCCGGGCCCTCATTTCACTATCAGCCTAAAAACAACAAGATACGAGAAAATAAAATCACTGCAACTATACAGTAAGGTTCAATTATCGGAGATCCTGTGTGTGTGGTGACCATTAACGTTAGGCTACAAACTTTTGTGGATTCTTCGAAAACATTTGATTGACTTGTTGATTAACTTCTATTAGGATTTCAACCTCCCATCTGTTGACCATGTTGTCTATTATTCCACAGCCTGGTGAGAGTTCAACAAGTTTCCCCAGACAGCTTAGAGTAGGTCAGCCCTTCAGCAGAAACATGGGCTCACATTCACCACCATTTACTTTTGTTGTCACAATATCTTGCACCACAGATACTGAAAAGAAAAGAAATCCTCAGCTCACGTCCAAAGAGTCAACACGATAAGTTCTTCTATCAGGCTGCTGCTGCCTGCTGGGCTTCAGTTGTCACTATACCATAATTATTTTAGGAATTTCCTCCTATTATTGTACGCTCATTCAGGCACTGCCCGACCTAAAAGCTGTGATATCATATCAGCTGCTTTAATTTCTCGCTTGCCAGCTGGGATTACTGTAATAACAGGTTTAATACCATCATAAACACACAGTCTTAACACAGAGCGACTGGCTGAAGATTGACAGTTTCTTAAATGAACAAATCTCAGCTGACCTCAGTTTGCCCTCTCCATATGAAGCCGAGCTAACATTACTTCATTTCAATGAGGAGACGGACCCCATTTGCCACTGAGCAGGACGGGTGATTTACACATTATTACAAGGTCACACAGTGAGATATCTGAGTGCCAAAGGAGTGTGCGGCTGAAGCGAGAATATTAATGAAGGGCTCAGTTTTCCATTTGCTCTGTCTAAAACTGGGATGATGTGCAGGGAGGAGGAAAGAAAAAAACTTAATCCTGCTCTGAATCTGACAGGAAAACATTCTACACATCACAGGTCAAGTCTCCACTTTCTGCTAATGACACAATAACAGAAACATCAAAGGTTTTACTTGAAGCAAAACAGCTAAACTTTCTGGTCCTTCACTGTGGAGAAACAAACTATTTCCCAGAGTGTGTGTGGATCTAACTGAATTTGTAACCATTATTTTAAGGTTTAGAAAGTCTCAGGAATGAAACGTGTGAGAAAACAGAAATGCTTTTTTGGTTCAGCATGGGTCAGAGGGAGGAACCTGTTCAACGGTGATCAGCATGTTGCTATTTTCAGCGCTGCTTGCTCAGACCCCAGGCTAAAATGCAGCATGGAGGAGAAAAAATACACACACACACACACACACTTGTTGAGAGAACTTGGGTCAGGGTTAGGCCGAGTCAAGCACCCTGTTTTACGCTGGTCATGTGAACCAGGAAGATTATGGAGGAAAGAGGCTGAAAGTTAGCATACGACTTCTGGCAGTTTAACACAAAAAAAGGTTCTAAATCTATAAATCAAGACACACACAAACCATTTCCACAAAACTGGAAGGCACTGATTTACAAATATTAGACAGAATCATTTCAAAATGAACCCTTAAACAATCTTCAAAATATCATCCGTCCATCATCTTCTCCTCGATTGATGTATTCTGACACGGTTAAAAACAGGATAACGAATGATGTGTGCTGCTTGTCAAAATTGTAAACAAGGTATCCATCTTAAGGCCTGATGAATGACAAGCCAGGAATGGACGGACAGACAATGCTGTCCCTGTCAGCCCGAGACAGTAAAAATGATGGAGGAAACACAGCAGCAAAGTTCTGATGTCTCTCGACATGAACCACTGGAGTGGAAAACGCTGTCCTTGCTAACTCTAAAAACAAAACTTGCACAATAAAGAGGAGCATTATCGCGGTGAGTACTGTTGTGGCTAGACGGTGACTTAGCCGCTGGAGTGGTCCTTGGCAGTGGAAGTAATAGCAGATGCAAAGAGAGGAAACATCAATCAGGTTGAGAATGTTTTCCCTTCGCTGACTCACCCACTTGTTTGTTTTGGACGGGCAGCTTTCAGAGAACACTCATTCTCCCGTTTTCCCCGAAAAACTGGCATGTTTTCAGGGCTACATTTTGCCCACCCCCTCTTACCATCATCCTCCCCTTCCTTCATAAACACTCACATCTTTAATTGTACACAAGTTATCTGAATGCCAGGGTTTGTGTGCAAGCTGCGTCCGTGTCTGGTGACTGATGTGGAATGCTGCCCCATAGCTGCAGTGGGAAAATCCCAGATGTGAGGAAACTGATTTCTCCTCCGCCGTTGGGTCATGTTGTCGGCCAGGAGGTCTTACACCAGCCCCCACACCCCACCCCACCCCACACCCACTCTCTTGAGTAGTCTAGGAGATTGCTCTTCCCAGCCTAATGGAATCAAGGCTTGGGGAGCAGGGAGAAGGGAGGCCGCCCCTCCACCTCCACCCCAGCCTCAGCCCCTGAGGGCTCGTCCCAGGCATGTGCTATAAATTTCCTGACCATATATTCCCAAGTTGAGTTCATTTTTCCAGAGGAGCCACACATGTGGTGTATATCTGGGTTCAGATTATGGGGATGGAGTAGGAGGAGCCGACTTTGGTTCTAATCCATTAACGTGGCCACTAATTCTGTTTTCTTAGGGGGTACTCTGTTGTAAGGCCATAGTTTCTTCTTTACAGAATCATTAATTTCTCAATGGATGATCAATTAAGTCAAATCTGTTTTAAAAATCCAAGATAAAACAAAAAAAAAAAATAAGTGAGGTAAAAACAGAAAACCTCACCAGTTAATTTAAATATCATGAAGCTTGGGTAGGAGTGGGAGCTCGCAGGGGACAAAGTTTGTATGAAGAGGCTTGAAGAATGTAAAACTGGCATGACAAGCGTACGTGGCGATTGTTTCATTGAATGACAAAGCATGTAATGCTGTCAGGTCTGAATCTGTTAAGGCTGCACTGCCCACAAAAATGCATGGGAAAACATTTTACACCACTGTCCAGCACCTGGTTTCTATTAGAGCAATGAGGATCTAATCACAGAGGTACATTTCTCTCTCTCAATCACCCTCACTCCCTCCATCTCACTCTCTTTCTCTCAAAGGTGGCAGATGTGAAATAAGCTCATGTTTTATTGATTTTAGGCAATTTTCAAGCTGGCTTTTCAGTTTTTTCAACCAGGTTCCACAAGTCCCATCGCTTTAATGATGAAATGCACATCAGAGGAGATTTGCTTCACCTATAGATACAGCTGACAAGGTGGCTCTTCATACATCTTAAAATATACCACAGCATGACGTTTGCCTTCGAGAAACAAATTCAAACAGGAAGTCGCTGTTTATATTTCAAGATGAGTGCCGTCCCATGAGAGAAACTGGAGTTAAGAGTCTGACAAAAACCAAAGGAGAAAATGACAGCTGCTTAAAATGAAACCCACAGTTGGTCATGTAGTTTCCCCTCAGATGACAAATGTCACACATGTAAAGTTCCTGTTTGAAATCAGTGCAGTTTTGCCTCCACACAAATGATTCTCAAAGCACTAACACAGTTGTACAAAAATATTTTTGCTTAATAGGAACCAAACGGCAGCAACCAACATCTGTGTGAACTCACACACGTTTTTAAAGCTGAATCATGTTAGCACAACAGAGGAAAAAGACTTTTTAATTACAAGACATAAAACAGTTTTTATGCCGCAGCACCAATACAAAAAGCTGAATTTTACTTTCAACAGCAAATTCATGATGATTTTTTTTTAATGACGGATGTGTGGATGTGTAATCAGCCTGTCCAACGATTCTGTTGAACTCATCAGCCGCGATAAGCTGGAAGTACAGTGCAGGTATTGTTTTCAAACTGAGACACAAAAAGGTCCTGGAGGACCCTTAACTTTTAAAGCCAGGGAGCCAGAGAGCAGAGAGGATGCAGGAAGTCTGGTCTGCCTCTGCCTGCTATTGCTCTTTGATTAACGAGCCAAATTGTTTAATCAGGTCTGAAACCACAAGAAAGCCGCAGTGCTACACTGCCCAGGGACAGAGCCTCTTTTAACGGGGAGCTGTGTTTTCTTTGTTATCAGGGTACAGGTGGAAGAGCACAGCTATGTAAATCTGCAGTGGCATGGGGTACCGGCAGCCTTGCGTCTGTGCTGAAGGACACGGCATTTGGTGTGAGCCGTGCCACGTGTTCGGCCAAGCCGAGGATGGAGAAGTGAGGGCCGCGGGCCCTACGGAGGGGCAGACTTTTTGCCTCCCTGCAACATCTGGAATCTCTGTGGTTTACGTGGGAAATTCGGGAGGCCAGTGACAGAGCCAATGTGGTGACTGTATCTAAACCGACCCTGCGGAAATGTTCTTGGCTTGGAAACGCTGCGTGTATGTGTGTGGGACTCTGAGGAACTACAGAGTGGAGCACCAGACTTGATAAAGTTTTGGATGAGAAAAGAGTTATTGTTTGAACTCCAGCTTAGGAATGATACACACACACACACACACACACACACACACACACGCGCACGCACAAACACACGCAGAAAAGGAGATAACAGGACTCACGCCTGTTGACTGTTTATTCACTACATCCTGCTCCAGGGTGCTGAAGGAGTGTGGCCCTTCCTGGCTCATTACTTTCCAAATCTTGTTTCTGCCTTTCTTCTCAGTTGGCAGCTGAGTGCTGGACCAACCTGTTAGCTTTTGTGTTGCTTCACACACACTCAGGCACACACACAGAGTGCCTGTCCTCCTGCAACTGGCCTGCATCCTGACACGGCTGCCCACGTCTCCTTCCACTTACGTTACAAAACCCAGGCCTAAATTCCTCAGAACACACACACACTCACACACACGCTAACCGACACACATAGAAAACACTCTCACCTTGGTCCGCTTGAGGAAGTTGTGCCCCAAAGGATTTATTGACTGCTTCTTTTCTAATTGGCAGTGTGGATATAATTGGGAATCAGAACAATAAAACTGTTTCCTCCCACTGAAGAACATAAAACTGGCAGATAGTACAGTTTCTGTTCAAACAGTCCTATGAACACACACTGCACCTAATGAGAGGATCAAACCAGATGATTAATACTGGTATACTGGGCCATAAATTATGGCTGAACATGATGGGAACTGCTGAACATTGTGATCTCATTTGATACGAGGGCCTTGAAGGCATTATTAAATGATATTATGGGCTATTTTATGTAGATAACTAGAATAATTGTAATGAAAATGTTGAAACTGCAATAAAAACGTTAAAAGATTTCAGTGCAGGTTAACCAAACAGCTTTTCTACTGTTTTCACAACCTTGACAAATTACTGTATACACAAAGAAAAGTCTAGAAATACTACCAGGCTTCTTTTTTCCCCTCTCTTTCCCTGTCAAACAGCCAAGCTGGCCTCTGCACTCAGGAAACCACAAGTCATTTTCCATCTTTCCATGTGTGGAATTTTTCATGCACTCGTCATGCCAGCAGCACCCTTTATAGTCTGAGCTGGATCTACAAATGACGACTTCGTTATAAATTTAGCGCATGATGTCACTGATCTGGCACCTGTTAGGCAACGGACAGACAGGGAAGCAAAAATAATGGTACAATCTCATGAAAATGGATTTTCCTGCAGTATTTAAAGCCTGCATATGTGTTGAATCAGGACGCTCCACAATGCACAGATCTGTATTTAAATAGTCACAGGACAGACGAAAACACTTGGCCATATTCAAACACTGCTGTGGAAACAATGTGCTACGCTGTCATTTAACCTCGATATCAGTGAGACTTCTAATGCACCACACGTATACTTTGGAGCGACAGATTCACAGACACGTCGTCTCCTCAACCACGTTTAAAAAGCCTTGTGTTGTGATGACTCTGATTCACAATAAAGACGAGCCTCCCCAACAACATATTCATGCTAGTCCACACATATTTCTGCAGCCTTGGTACTTATACTCAAGTAATGAATCTGAGTACTGTACCACTGCTCAAAAGTACAGTAACCCTTTTGCGTTTCAACATGACGCTGCTCCCACGCACAGAAATCAAGGTCCATAAACAAATGTTTCGTGAGGGAGAACTTGACTGGCCTTCACAAATCCCCAGCCTCAACACAATCCAACATTTTTGGGACAAAACTGGAGCACTGACTGCCATGCAGAATTTATCACTCAACATCAGCAGACCACCTCGCGTCACTTGTGACTGAGTGCGAGCAAATCCCAGCAGCCAGGGTTAAAAATCCGGTGGAAAGTCTTCCTAGAAGACTCAGTGATCAGTGATTAATGACCATCAGGCCCCACAGCCTCCCCTTCTCAATTATGTGATACACAAAGTTTGAATGGAAAAAAAAAAAAAACAACTCAACATTTTGTAATAAAAACAGCACTGAGGTCAGACTCCAGTGGAGACCAGTGAATAGCAGCAGAGTAAATAATCCTGTTTACAGATGAAAACATCCGAAGTTACATTAGGTTGCAATATTCCACCCACTAGTGCACTTCTTCTTTGTTGCCACAAAGCCCTTATGATGTGTATATTATGGTCTGTAACAGGCCTCCAGAGAGAGAGGAAGAGAGGGAGCGCAGCTGTCCCAGGCCACAGTCAGCCTCCCGCAGCAGGCAGTGACCCTGGCTGAGACTCAAGGCCTGGACACTAAGAACAGCTGAGGAACATGCACAAACAGATAAGACAACCCTGCTGTAATGCATTAGCAGCTATAGACATTATATAATGTCCACTGGTGGTTCATGTATAGCTGGACTGGTGATTTATGTAGCAGTGTACGCTCACAGGACACCCACAGAGGAGTCATTTCACACTGGACGCTAATAGTGGCTGGTAAATGACTGTGACACTGCTGTGCAACTAATCCAAAACATCAGGGCAGCTTTAAGTTGTGCCTCAACATTTTATATATGAATTGTTACTGAAAAATCTGTTATGATGTTTCACATAAATGAATAAATGTTTCATCCTGATGCCAATTAGGAAAAATCCTCAAGAGGAGACATGAGATGTGAGAGATGATGAGATGAGATGAGACATTTGAGCTACTGGGAGCAGCAACAGCAGAAAAACGGAAAGAGAAACTCCTGTGAAACTTTAAGAAATACATTACCTACAGACACTCATCAGCAGACAATTCAAAGAAAAGTAGGCCACAGCGCTGTTGACAACATTCTATTGACCTCTGATACGCTCTGCACATGCAGTGCCAAAACACCACAGCTATTACTGCTCATCACCAGAAATGTTGCCAAAACAACACATACTGTGTAAGTCCCCCCAGTATCATTTTGATTTCATTTGATTCCAGTGAGTACAAGATTTACACATTTCTCTGGCTTTACATCCCTCACAATCAACATTTTCACAATCACTTTCACAGTCCAGGGCACAGGCCAAAGACTCTTCTTCAGTTTGCAGCTTGTCATATGACCCTGAAGTCAGAATCAAGGAAAGCAGCAAGGCTGCGATTAGGAATGCAGCATCAGGTTAATACTGACAATGAAGGAATAAATGGTCAGATTAAAACTCAAAATATCCTTTTTTTCTTCCTCTTTTCCCAGCATTTCCCAGAGTCATTCACAGCAATGCGTCAAGGATGCAGGGCTTTATGCTAAGAAGTCTCCAAGGGATTCCACAGTTTCCTCTTTGTTTTTCTGATAATCGGTAGCAGGAGATTTCCACATTGAAAGTAGATTAGCATACTCATTCAGAGAGAGGATCTGTGTAAATGCACACACAGTTTGTCTGTTCGAAAGCTCGGACTGACAGATTTGCTCCAGAAAGTGCTGTTTAAGCCTCACTTGAGTCATTTTCCTTTCAGACTGACGTTTTGCCAGGTGATGTTTATCATAACAAAGCAAATGACCATTTATTTACACAAGTTAAAAGTCAGTGACTTCTGCATAACTGCTTCTCTTTGGACCCTGTCAAGCTCTCTGTTTGTCTTCCCTCTTCACTGCAGTCTTTATTTTCTTGTTAAACACAAACACATTTACAAAATATAACAATACCTGCAGTGCACAAAGTTGTGACCACGTCCATTACAAAATCTTGTCTGCCCATTAACAAATATATGTTTTACACCACACAGAAAAAAGCAACGTCTTCCTCCCTATCTGTACTGCATCTCTGACAGAAACCTGGCTGGATGTGGAGTTTTCAGCCTGCAGTGTCAGCGCAGATTCATTAATTCTGTGATTAATGTCAGTTAAGGCAGCAGGGTTTGAGGATGAGCGTGGCTGACTCCTCTCACCAGAGGAAGCCATTCATTTTCACACTGCAATTAAAGAGACTGTAGGGAATAGATTTCCATCCAAATTATGCTGTATAAGAGGGAATAAGGCTCTTTTGGTCCTTCATCCTCTCAAGACTTGAAAAATGCTCTATAAACGTTGAGTAATGCCTTCAGAAAAATAAACATTTGAGAGGGAGTATTACTGGTAAGCTTTTTTTCCTCTCCATAGACCAAATGTTCTCTGAGGATATTCATGTGTGGTTTTAGGATGGAGCCCTGGGTTTTGTTTTTTGCCTCAGGAAAAACAAAACAACAAGTCAAGAGGGCTAAAGGGTCTAGTGTTTTTTCCATAACTGCCTCTGCATGTGCTAAATAAAGAACAAGTAGGAAATCTGAGATTCCCAAAAATATTTCTGAAATCTCCACTCACTGCCTCCATCCTAAATGGCGCAGGGCCTTCTGTCAGTGTTGACTGTGGCAAACAAGCAGGCCATTGTTCAATACAATCGAATGCTGCTAAAAGCACAGCAGAGATGAGTGAAATGTAAACTAATGAGTTTTTAAAAACCCACCGGTGGCTCCTACAGGATGCTCCTTAAATGTTTGTAACGGCTCACAGATCGCCTTTGTGACTGACTAAGCGACGCTGACAGAGATTTCCCTGTCAGGATTCAAATGTTATACAGTTTGGGATTTTTTTTTTCATCACGACTGTTTTGTTAAAGATTAGACAATAACGTGTTCTAAACAAAGCCGTCATGCAACAATTGTGCAAACTGAATGCAAAATTGAGTGTTATTATGCAGCATCTGGCACTGCAATCATACAAACAAACAGTGCAAATGTGTTTTCAGGAGCAAAACTGCCAAAACATCACTATAAAAGGTGTTTAAAGGAGAACCGGGGATTTGTTTCTGGTTTTATGAATATGAATAAAATTTTAAATGGATTTTCTCATAAAAAAAATAGTTATTTAACAGCTTGCTATTGGGGACTAGAATATTTTCTTTACAGGCAGCTATTGATGAAAATAGTGTGTGTACTTGCGCACATACTGCATGACTGCAGACCATATGAGAGCAATAAAAAGACACTGCAGATTTATAGCACAGAATACCAACCGTTTTTCTTACTGTTGCTTTGCTATTTTGGATCTGGACCCAAAGAATGTGCTTTCCTCTCCTGGACAATGTCATTTTAATGAGGTGGACATTGTTGTTATGGTTGATAGTGAGAACCATCTGGACACCTCGCATCCGTGTCAGAAAAGAGGTCTCCTCAGCTCTGCAGTAAAATACAAACAGGGAATATCGCACCTAATGTGTCTGACTCGCTGCCAGCTTTGTCTTTTTTTTTTCTTTTTTTTTTACAACATTACTGTTTTACAAGTTTTTTTATTATCAGATTCCAATTTAGACAATATTACCGATTTCATTTGCTTGAGGACTAAATAAAGTTGACAGTGACGCTATCTCTGAGATGTTTTATTTCAGCCAAGACAACCACCTAAAAGAGAACGCGTGTGGCTGAAAACACAGTGTGCAATGAAAATCATGTGGTGGAAAAATAGAATGATAAACGCATTTGAAGAGAACTTCACAGACGTGTTGACAAACTTATTGATGTTTTTCACGGTGGTCTCACACTCAGGTTTCTAAGAGTTACAGTCAGGAATGACCAGCGATCGGTCACACTGCATATCTCATACATACCAGCAGACCACACATTATCTAACTGCTGCATAAAAGTGACGTGGAATTTTTCCACACCATAATATCCACTTGTGCGGTACCGTCATGCACAACAGAGGTCATGTGAGAGTGCAACCTGAGCCTAAAATGGCATCTACCCAAATCCCACAGCTGCCCCCTGAGGGCCACATCACAACAGGCCAAATATTTCCCCTCAGCAAAACAGAAACAATGATCTGGCACACTGCCTAATTTTAACTGACATCCCGCCAAGCAACCAATATATAGAATGCCTTTAAAATCAGAGACACTGTGCTTGGACATTCTTGAGACACCGGCTGGGAGGGAGCCATCAGACACCTGTGGCCATCAGTCTTATTAATATTGTCTGAGTCCTGGCTGATGCCACCACACAAGCCAGGACACAGCGGGAGATCACTTTCAAAGAGGCTTTTCCTGATGCGCGCAGACTGCAGCACAGCACCATTTGAAGGACAGTACGGACCCAGTAAAGTCAATAAAAGTCAATAAAAGATCATACTTTTACTTCTATCAAGAACACAACAAATTATCCAGAGGATTTCACACATTTGAGGACCTTTTCTTGTTACATTTCTAATTTGATTTCCCAGTGAATGAAAATGATGTGCTATCAAATTCTCTTGCATCTGAAGCTTTGTGCAGTCTCTTGGTTAATATGAACAGAAATGGGAAATGAACTGAAATCAGTGCAAAGACTGCAGCGACTGGATGATCCTGTTCAATTCCGGTGACTGGAAATGTGCTCATCATTACATTCAGTCTGATACAATGCATGCAGGCAAGATACACTGAGGGTTAAAAGTACTTTCTAATCAGAAGAGTATTTATTTAGCTCTTTAATATCCATTAAGGCAATACTGTTATCACGTTTATTGATTTGTTTCCTCTCCCTGCATCACCTTCACAGCATTACTGTGAGCCGAGAGGAAGACAAACACACCGGACAGTCCATCACAGGTTCAAGACGAACAGAAAGAAGAATTTCTTACCTGGCCCTGCTGCATTGGTCATCTTATTGAACATCTACAAGACAAAAGACATAACAAAAGCTCAGTAACAGTAGGTTGCAACATATCCTGATTAAATTTGAGAGGAGACCACTCATCACCAGGTTGGAAGGTGGAAGGGAGATGGGAACACGGACAATCAAATGGAGACTTTAGCTTTACTTCAGTGTAGCTAAGAAAAACATTTTGTTATTTCTCGCTATTTGGTGCGTGCGCGCACACACACACACACACACACACAGTTCCTTGAATTGAAGGATAAAGGACGTCTCCCCGCATTCTTCTATACTGCACTCACTGCCATACTGAGTCCATTAAGAGTACTGATAGTAAGAGCGCCCCCCAAAAAATAAAACAAAACATAAAGAGCTTTAAACTTTTAACCAAAGATCAAATGAAAATTTACTGAGCAATGTACTGTTTCTCAGGACTATTGTGACATTGGAAAAGTAGTGCTGAAAAGAAATGGAAAGAGGAGAGGCTACATACTGCATTACCTTGGAATCGGATAAAAACACTGGGTGATAGAGGTCCCCAGTTTTAATGGTTAATTTTGAAGGTGATAAAATGACTGGCAGAGGACTCAACGGGTCTTCCTGATCTGGACCAGTCAGAGCTGCGTCCCCTCTTGCACCTCCATTTCCCCTCTGTGCCCCACTGGTCTGATTTACACTCTTGTTTGCTTGCCCTGTTTCCACATTTCTCCCCTGGCAGAGACAAAACGCTGTGAAAACTCCCAGCCTGCCTGCTTGCAATACTTTTGACTCTCCGTCATGACAGCCAGTTGGCAATCAGCCCACATGCTGTGGATTCAAACTTCCATCAACATATCTGCAAATGTTTTATTGTTAAGTTGGACTCACAATAAGTTAGTCATGTACTGCAAGTTTCATAAGGGCCATGCCCCCCCCGTGTTGCCATGGTAGCAGAAACGCTTGCAGCCTACAGAAGCACTTGGCTTGGTGAGCGACCTATATGGTTGCCACTTTGCTGTGACAATAAAAAAGATGTGACTGGCAGGATTAACCGGGACAGGTGGTTTTGGTTGTGTGCTATCTGTCTTTGTTACAGGGTCTTTGACACTTTGAGGCCAGCAAATGAGGTCGAAGAACAGCAGGCACCTGGCAGCACATTTTTGATTTATTAAAGGGAAGAAGAATATTTAAAACAAAGACAGAGTCACAGCCAAAAAAAAACTTCTGGCAGGTTTCGGTGTCCATGTGGCTCCAGGGTCATCAGGCTCGACCCCTCGGTTATCGACAGAATCCCAACTCGCTGACTCTTACTCAACAGGAAAACAAGAAAATAGGAAAACATGAGATAAAAGTGTGACTCATACACTCTTGCATGCATTTTCACCCCTGTTTACACATGGAGGAGGGGAGTGGGGCCTCTGAAATGTATCCCTCATTATTGACTGTGAGATTTGGCACAGTCTGGCAGAATTCCATCACGTATCTAAACGTTTCTGTAACAGAGTTCAAAGGCTCAAAATCATATACTGCATGTGCCTTGCAAGAGATAGGAACGTCTCCTGCAAATGAGTTGGACCTGATAAGTTAGCCTCCAAGGACCAGCTTTAGACCCAATTTCAATTATAAACTTGAAAATTAGCACTCCAAAAACCAGATGCTAGGCCCCAGAGGAGATGTGCCGATTCGACAGGGCTTCAAAGACTGGGACACATCACTCTCTCTCTTTTTAAACAGCCAGGAGAAAGTATTTCATCCTGGCACATCTCGAGTGCTGACCCACTTAAAGCACACGTTGCCCTAGTTCAGCCCAGCCGCGGTCAGATGGTGGACACATGTCAGAGGTTGCAGGTCAAGAAAAGTGACATCCTCCGTGCAGGGCTGTTGTTACAGAGGAAACTTCCTTTTGCTTACACCAACAAGGATGTTTATAAGGAGTGACAGGTCTGTGTGGGTGAATGATAGCTGCTGTCCCAGCACAAATGACACTCTGCCCAAGAGTCAACAGAGCAGTTACAAGACCGGTCAGTCCGAATGACAGAGCAGCGTGTCCTCTGTTCTGCCTGTCTCTGTCAACACCAATTAAAAGTAGGAATCCTCAACCCAAACATGACCGATTCCACTAATAAGAGAACACAGCATACAGCCGGCCTAACCCGGACTTTGTGCAGGGCAGCAAGATAACTTCTACAAATAAACAATTAGGGCTGCTACTAGTAACTATTTTTACTAATCGTGAAACTGTTAATCTGTCAATACCGAAGGAAAGAACGAATGAAAAGATAGAAAATGCCCACTGCATTTTCCAAAGTCAATGACTGCTTTCCCTGACCAACAGTCTGAAACTCAAATGCTTAATTTACACTGACAGGAAACAAAGAAAAGCAGAAAACCTTTAGGTGGCTTTGAAACAGTAGTTTTGGATTAATTTCCTGTCAGCTAACAAGTCATCAGTTGATCAAATAATCATTTCTGCTTCAAACAGAGCATATTAATAGAGACATGTAAAATAAATCATAAAAGACTGGTTTTGAGAATGACAAATATACAGACTAAACAGCATTTTTGGAATAAGTTTATCCCTACTTCAAATGAAAGGTACATCCTTCAAGCCTTAATAACTGAATAACTGGTTTTATTTACAGTGGAACCAAGCAAGGCTAGAGAGTTAACAAACATGGATCTGAAGGCTGGAGATGAAAACATCCTAAACTATGACAGCCCAATCAGTTGATTTTTTTGACAGCTTATGTTGGCAGCTGCTTATCATAATTACACACACTCAGTGTGTGATTAGTACACAGACTTATAAACTATTGTGTTTAGAAAACATTTCTGATATAAACGAACTGTGATGGAGTAAGAAAATAATTTTCATTGTTTACAACAAAACAGTCAGAAGCTTAAGTAGATTAACACTTCAAAACTTGGTAATCCCTGATTTTGCTCTTTTTAATCGGAGGTACATTTTAGGACTGTGGCTGTTAGGAAGTCTGATGACAAAAGGCTCATAATATTTTCTTAAAATGACTGTGAACGTAATGATATGGAGGATTAACAAATGATATATATACACATCTCTCGCTCCAGGGAGACAAAATCTTGGTCAACATCCAACACATTCCAGCAGAGATTTGCTCAGCTTGCATGATGTGCAGCAGATCTTAGAGATGACACAGAGGCAGGGGTGAGTCAAAGGTTGTCGGACAGGTGCCAAAACTTTTACCAGATACATCCATAAAACATCTGTCAGTGAAGCCATGACTGACTATTCACCATGTGTAGTGGCTCACACATTCAGGCCTGTTTATTCTTAGACTCTGAGACTGTGATTCAGTCTGTATCGCATTCTCGCTCCCCGCTGTCACAAGTTTCACCTTGACTCCAGGGCTCTTATGTAAGACCCAGAGGGGGCCGAGGAGGAAAAAATCTTTCTGCATGTGCGCTGCTGCTGGGGCGTCACTTCATCTGTTTTTGGGAAGCTTTGCAAGGTCACACGAAAACCAGTTAAACAAACTTAAAGGAAGAGTTTGATGTTTATTTGAGGGTGGTGGTGGAGAGTCAGAGTTGCTAGAAGGGGAGATTTGATCACTTTTGGTCAGAGCCAGGCAGTGTCAATATCAACGCTTACAAGGGCATCAACAAAAGCAATGCAGTGCATGTGTGTAAAGTGTAAAAATCATTGAGAAAAATGTATTATTCATATAACCAACAAAGACCCTAAAACACATCATCACTGAGCAACATGTGATCTCATTATAATCAAGATTATGCTGCAGACAAAATACTCTTCAACATATGTGAACATTCCAGGCTGTTCTCAAGCCACGTTTTAACCCAGCTGCTGCCATTTTGAAGAGGTACTTATGGGGTCCACAAAAACGACAGGTGGCAACGCCTCGGACTGAGCGTCTTTTCTTTTGAAGTGCCCGCAGACTAAATAATCTTTTTTGATGCTCCACTGTGTCTCAACCCCGGCCAGATGATATCTGATATCACCAAATGACACTGGGAAGTGTAAATGAATGGAATGGAGTGGATGGCTGCAGTTTTCGCTTACAAGCAGGCTGTTTGGCATCAGGCTGCAGCAGAGCCGCTAAGAATGCACAAAGCAGAAGCTGAAAGGCTTTGAATTTAAACCTGCCCTGCATTCTGCAAATCTCTCACTTGTCTGTTTCCTTTAGGGCAGCTGAATAGTGACATTTATATACTTTGTCCAGCAGAAGTGAGTCCTGCTTGTTTGAGAATGCCTAAGCTGACCTTATTCTCTACACAAACCTCAAATATTTACAGATGTAGAGGGAAAAAGGCAGCTGCACAGAAGGAAATGTCAGAATTTCAGCTGACTGGTGATGGATTTATCTTTAAAAAAAATCCACTCCTGCAGTGTTATTTGTGATATGTTTTTTTCTTCTTTCAACACAGCAATCACAATGTCAGGGTCAAATATGTGATTGTGAAATGTAGGTTCCACAGAGCGTGATTTTATTCATGAAGGAAACTGATAAGAGATATTTAAAATATTTTGTAAGTAGATAAAGCATTCTTATTTGCATACAGTAATTCTGTTTTTTTTTTTTACAGGTTTTAAAGAAAACTTCAAGCCAACAGATGCATTAACACATTTGATACAGTATGTCTTCAGTAATAATAATAATAAAAAAAGCAAAGGCCAATGACAGAGACTAAAAGGTCCAGATCATTGCAGTTTCAAATAAAAATAATCCAGATAGACCAGGACTTTGAAATAGCAGCGATAAAGACTTTGTGCGGTGCAGGAAGTAAGCAGGTCATGACAGTCATCCAAAAATGCCTAAAGCCAGAATTGAGCCAAAAAAAGAGAGAAAACACGAGCAACTACTTCTGAAAACCTGAAGAGGTTTAGGGGATCACAGCTTTAAAGATGACAACCAGACAACACCTCTGCTACACACCACCTGAGTGACTTCTCACAGACTCACAGAAACTCTGTGCAGGAAAGCTGTTAGTCTCAGAGAAGCTTACCGTCTTCTTGGGTGCTGTTCTTGTTCCAGCTGAGGCTCCGCGAAGAGAAGAAGACCTGTCCTGGTTCGGACATGCCCCTCGGTCCAGTCTCTGGAGAGCGTGGTTGCTCGGGGTTTGGTTCAACGTGGACTTTGCAACAGTGCTGCACTGCAAGAACATCACAACAACAATCAATACTGTGTGTCTGTCTCCGTCTGGCCGAACAGCCTAGGACAGGATGATCCCAGCGGTGGTCAGGGGAAAAGAAAACAAGAGGCTGAGGTCAACTGCTGGGGAAGTGAAATCTCCACTCTCAATTCAGCTTGACAGAGGTACACAAAGGAGCCTGTATGTGTGGTTCTTCTTTTAAGGAGACAGAGATTATGACCTTGTCAAATATCCCAGTAAAGATGTCTTGTCTTGGCCAGTCGCCTGTCATTAGTTAAAGCAAGTAACAGTGAATGCCTGGGATGGTTATGCAGATGCCTGGGAGCCATGTGAGCCTCTCTCAACCATTCCTAATGGACCAAATCATACAAACTCCCTTCAGTACAATAGCTCCTCTGTGCAGTGCATGCATATGGACCCCGAAAGAGCACTTTTGTTCGTGAATGTGGACTCTAGTGGGATATTTCATGAAACATGCCACCATGAGAAGAGCCCTTTTTTTGGAACACAGTTGCATGGTCACCAACGCAACCTCAACAGCACAATAGCTGTCTGTTCCTGCCACACCATTCAGACCCGACAAAAGCACTGTACACTCCAGTACCACATCCAAGAGCTGCAGACCTACATCATAAAAGACCCTCGAGGTCAGGAGGACACTTTAAGATGGCCCAAGAAAGCCCATACTGTCGCAGACAGACGATATTGTTACAACTAGCAGGAGGTCAGCATGCCGAATCTCCCCTCACAGGCCGACTTTATGGCTCACTGCTGCTTGATTTCAGTGAGCGTGTTTGAATCTAAACCTAATGGGCAACACTTTTAAAAACTGACCACGACATAAAATTCTGATGAACACCTGTTGCTCACAGGTCCGAATAATGCAATGGGATTTTCTGTCCCCACAGCAAAGTAAATTGATTCAGGGAAGTTTACAAGCATGACCAAGTATGCAGCATACGCTTCAGAGGAATGTGTACAGTACAAACCGTGACCAGGCCATTAGGCACTGAAAGTCAGTCTGCAGACTGCTTGAAAACACAGAGTACGTACAGTATATTGTGTGTTTATGGCAAAGTACGAAGGACAAAACTGTTGTCAAATACGCTCACCTGTTTCCTGCGGGTGGTGCACGGTGTGTTTGTGGGGGAGGAGCTTGCACTCAGAGCCTCCTCTAAATCCAGATTAAGCTGGTCGAGTTTCCTCATCAGCTGGCTCATCGACTCTGACCAGGGAGACCTGACCTGCTGAGACTCCTGCAGGTAATCAGGGAAGCACTGATTTAAGCAAAGACAGTATCAACTCTGTTTAGCTAAAATTTCAGGGTTTTGTTTGCCAAATTCATGTATTTGAGAGCAGTTATTTTGTCTTGTTTAATTAGATTTGTTTTTAAATCACAATCTGAAGCGTTTAAGAACATCTTTCATATTTTATTTTAAACAAATTTTCAGACTTTTTCCTCCACAATTTTATATGTTTACATAGCTGTGTCTCATTTTTGTAAAATGTCGATAATTCAACACGATTTTCCAGTGCTGCTGTGCCCACATTTTCATTTTTTCCAAAAAATGTCAGCATTTTGCACAATGGAAAGTTGCAAGCTGCAACAATTCATATCAATAATAAAAGAAAAAAGCAGCTGCCTTACTCAATCACATCAGCTTGGCCTACATATTATGCACACACACACATTTTCCAGAGGCTCAACACACACGCAGTATTGCCCACTGGGGTTTTCAGGCATTACTTTAAGGTTAATGTCAAATTGAGTTCTTGACACTTCATCAAAATTGCTTGCTATCTTAATTATATGCCCCAGCAAAACTTCATCAAAATAAAAATAATTTGACTTTCAAACCCGCAGCAAAAGTAATTGAGATCAGGGGTAAAAAAAACAGCCTCCTTAGTTCAGTAATTGCTTGTCTGTCATCCTTGGCAGACTTATTTAACACGTGAAAGCTTCTCGGGTGAGGTGGAAGCATCTGTCAATTTACCACAATGTCCTAGAGAGTTACAGCCAAACCCAAAAAAGTATCTTGTAAACTGCAGATGCCACATCAGTGGGCTTCATTGCTGCAACGCATGGAAATTTGATCTCCTTGGCTGTGTCTCAGGGTGAAAGAGCAAAGGAGGAGGGCTCCAGACATACAGAGCAGGATGAAATTCCCCACACTGGCTTTCACTACTCCCCAGACACACCGTGTGTATAAATAGATCATCCTCTCACACAGACGGGAGCTGCGTCTGAGGATCTGGAGGTCCAGTCTCATAAATCAGCAGGATGCACCTCAGTCACCGAAGCATAAATTAACATTGTTGTTCTGCAATCTGAGCAAACTGTCGGGCTGACAGAGAGGAGAAACATCAGTGAGTGTTTCCTGCTTGGTCCTGGACAGGGTCGCATACGTTGCATACTCTTCATCACTGTGGACCCTTTTCAAGAATCCCGGTATGAAATCCCAGAACCACAGTGGAGTGGAGTCTCTGGGGGAGTTCTCATGTGGAGCGTTTTATAGTTTTTGACTAACTTGTATCATCATGTATTTCTTAGGAAGCTGCTCCTGGAATATGAGTGGTGCAAAAAATCTGTTAAGACTTTGTTTTGTGAAGAAAAGATCAAAAAAGATTCGTACAAGTTAGAGAGCAGATATTGTTTACATTAAATCTGCCAGCACTTGTCAACAACTATAATATTACATAACATTACAATGTGTTACAAACATTTTATTAAATTTTTATACACTGCTTACGAATGCTAAATATGGGGACTTACAGTAAAATGTTACTTAAAGAAGAAGAAGATTTTCAGGGTTATCAACTAGATACAAACAGCATGTCTGTACAAACCTGAAATTTACATCAGGAGAAAAAAATCTAGTGTTGATCAGCACCCTGTGGCTGATCATCCCGCTGTGCTAATTGAATAAAATAAAGGGTTAAAGGTAACCATCACCAAAAATTAAATCAAAACAACAAAACTATTAATTCTTTTACTGGCATTCAAGCTAAAAAATGCGACCGACCGCTGATTACGGCCTGTCATTTATAAATCAAGTCATGTTTCCATTGATATCATTAAGCCCCTCAGTGTACAATCGCTGCATTGAAGGGACTCGTCAATAAAGGTTTTGATGGGAAACCCCCAGAATGTCTTGAACAGGGCGTGGTTCCTATCCAAAGGGATTTTTGAAACTTTTGGAAACAAGTATGACATAATTGCTTTGGTATTTTCATTAATTCGCTGAAAAAAAAAATATAATCAGAAAAAAGACAAAATGGGGAGAAGGACATTTTTGTGACCTATACTGAGTGTTTGTAGTCAGCTTGCAAGCCATAGACTGTTTACTAGTACTGTTTAAAAGAAACACCATTAAGACTCTGTAAATACGTCCTAATTTAGCATAGGTCAGCCTTTCTGCAGCTTCCCACGGGCTCCATTAAGCATTACATCTGAATTATATTACATATTAAGGCACTGACAAACAAACTTATGTTGCATTCCCCCTAAATTGAGAGGAATTAAGGGACCAGACACTTGAAGGTCCATTCACTCATCTGACCACCCAGTGTCAGCTGACTGACCCAGCACTGGGAGAAAGTGCCTTTTTCCACTCAATCCCTGAGGAATGACCTAAATCTGGCCAATCCCTTGCTGAACCCTGAGGGGTCACTTGGGGTCACAGAGAGGAAGAAATAAAGCGTCTGACCAGGGAATATCAAAGGTTAGACACGGGGTCACTATGTTTAGACAGCTCAATTCTCTGTGTCTGCTTAACAAAAGGCCTTTGCATACTTTCATATTTGGAGCATGTCAATGTAAAGGCGGATCAGTGACAAATAGTGAGCATCCACTCCAGAGAACAGGATCCAGACATCACAAACTCTCTGGCATGCTAATGCTCACTCTATAGCTACTCCCTGTGATAAGTGAGACAATAATAATGTAGATGAAATTTGCTTCAACTTTCCTCTCCATGTAGGCTTTGTAAAACAACACGAGTTTAGAGAAATGAACACTGATTCTGGGAAAATCCTCCTACACACTTTTGCACTTTCTGTTTCCATCTTTCTTGCAGATTCTCAGAGGGAGCATCAAGACTGTCATCACAGATTACAGACAAGATACTCTCCTGCTCCTCCGTGTGGAATCAGAGACATAAAGTTGTAAGCTTTCACTATTTAAAATGATAAACTGATAAGCTGTGACAAAACATTTGCCAAAATTAATTAAGCACCAAATTGAAAGGAACCAGAGGCGTGCGCAAATGAAATTGTTTTCACATGTGAGTTGTGAGTAAATCCTCACGTCTGACCTTCAGTGTGTGTACATTCCTCAAGCTAAGGAGAAGACAGCAACTGACCAAATAAAATGAGTCTATGGATTATGAAGGCAAGCACCAATCCTACTGAAATGTCCACGAGCAAGAATCAGAGAGCAAATTGAGAGCAACAAGCTGAACTTCAGTCATTTTTAAAGACAATAGTGAGGGGAGAGATTGGTATTCTGAGACGCATTTTGTGCGAGAAAGGAAAAGAAAGAAGAAGAAGATCTTGCAAGCTGGACTTGCAGTTAACCCCTGGAGTCAGACAAACACAAACGCAAGAAACAGATGCCCCATTCTGGCACATGCTTGAGCCAAATCTGGAACACATTCACACTGTGTGTTGCAGTGACATCCCCAGAAGGTGCTATTTAGGAATGTGGGCACTTCTACTTAGAATGAGACAAATTCCAGAGAAGGCCTGACGCTCAAGTGAGACACTACCCTTGATTCATTTCCTCATGCCTTTCCCCTCGATCCGGCCCCGGCAATTGTGTAGAGTCCTCACACCATGGCAACTGAGCTGGTATGAGTCAATCCTTTAGATAAATGCATTAATGTTATCTTCTGGGGACAACAAAATGTGAGCTGACTATAACTTTATCAGCACAAATTGGCCACATAGTGAATCCCAACACTGTGGCTTTGACATGGAAATGAGGAGTTAAGTGTGGGAGCTCTGGGCTTGGTGCCTAGTCTGCGCCACCCACAGAGATCACCATGGAGGTGTCCAAATGTAGCAGCCGGTCATGCGAAAGGGCAACGACTACCTGGCTGCTTGGAGGAATAAATTACTTTCTTAATATCCTGCGATGCAAAACACCAGCTGAACGCAGAGCAGTTGTGTCTGCAGAGCGGGAAGGATTGATGAAGAAAAGAAATGTTTTTAGAGGGTTTCAGTCAGTCACAGTTAAATGATGAAAGCAGTGGAAAGTCGCAAGATGACGAGTGGAAACACTGTGCGTACACTGCCCTCATATGGTTAATGTTAACAACTGCATCTATGTCTTATTCCAGTAGCTTTCCTCCGTTTGAGTATTTTCAGAAGATTTCGACACTTATACTAAAACTTCAGTTTGAGCATACTGCAGTTTGGAATTCTTTATTATTTTTGATTGATTGTGGACAGGTTTGGGACAAACACACGCACACACATATAAACGTAGTTTATACCACAGCTTGTTTTCACGTCTATATTTCTGTGAAATCAATACCTCAATACCAGCAGACTTTTTCTTCCTTCTCTGCATGAAATTCAAAACTTTCCTGTAGTGACTCTCAAGTCATGCTCATCATATGATAACAGAGCTTGTGGTGTGACGGCATGGGACGCATTGACCTGCTGTCCTTCCGTTCATCTATGAGTGTTATTCTGCACATAAATCTGAAAACTTCCTACTGAGAAAAAGACTCGTGTGCTATAATCTGAATGTTAAGAAAAGAGGGAGACAGTAATGTCATATATTTATGAATGTCCATATGAGGCTTTAAAAAGGCCATAAAAAGCAGGGATGATGGGTTACAGGACAGTTACAACTGAGGTCAGGCTGAAGGCTGTGAGAAAAAGAGCCTCTGATGTGCCTTGACTTGTTCAAGAAAAAGGGAGCTGTTCAGTAATGGAAGGCTAAGTTCAGTGCTAATATGGCCCGCTATGGACTCTGTCAAAACACTGCAGCCTGCTGAGGGAGTGGAGAGAAAGCAGAAGCTGTTTGCATTCCTTCTGGATCTGTGTTTCACCAATGCAAAAGTGAAGTCAATGTAGACTCCTACACACTTATACCAACAAAAAAATGATGTCAGCTACTGGGAGCTGGCTAATATGAGCTCTGACACTGTGGTCTTTTACCTTGAATGGACCAAAGAATAAACAGAACTAAATAATGTTGCTAAAAGTCCATTTTCATTTTAGACAGAAATTTTCTAGATGCACACATGCTTTTAGGTTCATTTTCTGCCTAAATTTATAGGCAATTTATCACCAAACGATAACTGCATTTCATTTGTCTTTCATGCCAGACATTTACTGTAATTTCCCGATGTTAGTCAATATGTGATTAATACTATAATGCAAAGGCAACGCTGAAGAATTGTGGATGATTTTAAGTTAGTAGTTTCTTACCTCCTTACTGCTGCTTTCCCCCTCTGCTTCATAACCACAGTCATGCGATTGATTCATGTGATCGATTTCTGCTCGGGCACTCAAAGCACCTCTCCTCTTCTGTTTGTCTTTGCTTCTTTGTCTGTGACTGGCAAGGAACTCTCTGTTCTGAGGCAGCTCTTTGAACACATCATCATCATCGTCATCATCATCATCATCACCATCATCATCAACATCATCATTATGGTCATCCTCCTTCTCCTCCTCCGGTGAAGACTCTTCATCTTCAGAGCTCTCATTGACAAAAGTGTGGCCGCCGGCTCCTGAAGGACAGGTGTAGTGTGAGAAGGTGATTGAGCTCGGTTTGTGCTTCACAATGCGTGGCAAATGCAGGACTGTCGGACCTAAATCAGGAATAGTCGCAGCTGTGACAGAGTGAGTGGGACTGGAGTCCAGATTGAGGACATGATCATTTGAGATCGTCTCTAACTTCTCAAAGTCTGTTTTCACACATCCAGTGTTTAAGTCCACTGTATGACTAGCATGATTCTGAACCACCGGGTCTGACTGGCCTTCTGCAACAGGAACAGTGAGTGAAATGTTACCACAACAGTTGTCATCGGACTTCAGTAATGTGGACACAATACCTGCTTCGTGAAGTTTGGCTGAGGCACTCGACTCCAGATGCGCTTCACCAGGACTGAGTGACGCTTGCTTGGGCTCCTGTAAGAGCTCGGCTTCTAAACATTCAGTGTTCTTTGGGCTTACATAAACAAAACTCTTTTTCAGCTTGAGTGTGTCCTCATCTGGCTCCAACAGCGAGTTTTGAGCTTCAAGGAGACAGTCGTCTCCTCTGTGGTCTGGTGAGCCGTTAGCTGCGTGAGCAGAACTTTCTGAGGTTAACTCCTGTGTTGCACGTTTTTGTAATCCTGAATCTGTCCAAGACTGATGTCCCTCCAAATGCACCACAGGCGGAATCTCCATTACGCTTCGACTCTACAGTTTTTCATAATTTAAAACATAAATCCACAGATACTTGTGTTTGATGTATCTGATAGCCATTTTTTTTTTACCCGAGATGCTCAGTCAAACCACACAGCACAAAACCTGAAAAACAGAAGAGAAATGAAAACATGAATGGCATGTAACACATCTGAGAAGCGCAGAGAGATAAAGATTCCTTCCAAAGCCAACACAGGTACAAAAAAGGTGGACTACTTATACATACTTCTATGAATGCTACCACACGACTGTGTCCCGTGATTATCAAAGTCTCTGCTTGAAGTAAACCTTCTAAATCCAGCTCTGAAAAGCTCTGACTGCTTGCCATCCAGCGAGACATTTGCTGTGAAATTCAACATCTGGCTCAGGCTGGGCTGTTCAAGTCTGGATCTGTTTCACACACAATCGTGGTGACATCACTCCACAGAGGAATCCGACTGCTCTTCCCCGGTCGGTGATTTACTACTCACTACACCATTCATCAGGGCAGAAGATGTCCCTGGTCGACCGTGGTTAACGTCCCACTCACCCCTTCATTAAGCAGCTCTTTAAAGTACACCTTGGACAAGTCCTAGACATCCAAAGTACATACAAAGACAAACAACTGCATTATCATGCTGCTACAGGTGCTTATCATCTTGTTCAACCACAAAGACTTTCCTCAGGAGACATTTTCTTTAGATGGGACAACTTCCAAAAGAAACACAACCTGGGAAAACCTCTCTTCAAATGCACAAAATTCATTTATGTAATTTCTGCACATACAGGTCTCTGCTGTTTCTGTGAGAAAGCTGCAGTTGCCAGTGTCTTTACCATGACCTTGAGACACATGACACACACCCACATACACGTAAAAATATGCATACACACTCTTTGTTTTTAGGACACAAGCAGATAAACAACCTAAGACAAGGACAAGACAAAATGTAACTCTGATGATACTTTTTCTGGATGTTGTATGTATTCACAGTTCCACACAGAAACATTAAATACTGAATAAATTAAACAGTGGAACCAATCTACACGGTGAATATGAAGCAAGCATACAGGAAATTAGGGTTCCTTTCAAGGAAACCCTCTTTTAAAAAACACTATGCAAAGAGGGTCTCATTATTTTCAAATGAATACACAGAAGATTAAAACGGTGAAGAAGTCACAGAGTGAAAACGAATTGCGAGTGTTGACTGGCAAGGCGAGACCACAGCTTATTTATTAGATTGGAGTTGGAAAATTTTCAACAGAAAGGTCCTGAACACGTCGTCTCACGCAGAAACAACCTATAGCAGAACTTCTCCCAACTCGGCTAAGGAGGATTAGAGAGGAGAGAAAAAAACTGAGATGTCATTTGTTTCTCCATCAAGAGCAGATGCTAGTCGTCACTGAGTTAGATTCAGAGGAAAAACAGAACGCAAAATACTCACCTGCTGAGTGGAAAAAAGCTGCCCGTGTTGCCCAAATAGTGTCACTGAGATCATGGCAAAACAGTGAGGCCTGTCCCTATAAGAGCAGAGAGGGTTGGACGGCCCCTCGCAGAGCCACACTTACGTCCCCATAGGCCTATTCTGCTAAAAGGCAAGCTTGTCATCACAACTATCACCCCTCCTCTTGTGTTTCCCTAGGGGGGCTGCAGTGCTCAGTTAGCAGCGACTTAACCATTCACAATATGCGTATGAGCAGGGAGAATGTGTACTTGTTGGGAGATAGAAAGAGGAGGAGAAAGGAGGTGAGTAGGGGGGGGAGTAAAAACAGGGAGGGAGGGGGTGGACGGCAGAGGGAGCAGCATTGGTTGGCACTGTAACAGAACAAGGTGAACAGATTTCCAGCCCTCCCAAGCAGGCTGTGAGGAATGGCCAACTGCAGCAGCCCTGTGAGCTGTGTAGGAGCAGGATGGACCACAGCCGTGACCCATGGCTTCGAAACAGAGGGCTGAGGAATGCTTTGCTGTGAAGCACCATAATTTATTGGAGCTTACTATACATAAGATTGAGATAATATCTCCATGACAGGATTTGATGCCGAACTGAAACCAATTGCATGTTTCCTCAAGTTTTTATTTGACACTAAGTGTAGAAAAACTGCCAGTTTAGCAGGCTGCATCAGACAGCAAGCCAAATTGTGGTGTAGGACTCTCTTATAAATCATCAAGTGACAGGATGCTTAATTGTACATAAGTGCTCTCATTATTGATAGTTGATTCACATTTTTTCATGTCTAACAAATCAAAGATTTACTCCAACAGCTGGGGAATATAAATGATAGACAAACTTGATGATTCTTTTAGTTAAATGTCTTCAGTCTTTATTCCGAAAGCCTACATTCATCCTCTTGGACGCCTTTTAATATTTATAGACTTTCTAGTGAGTGTTTTGCTTATCACTTATGACACGTAGAACAGAAGCTGCGAGTGATTCCTGTTTGACAAGGATCATAAACAAAACCAAAATCAGAGCAAATGTCACGTCTTGGATGTTTGAGCCAAGGCATTCCTCAGCAAACAATAGTCCTCTTGAGATTCACCGACAGCCTGGGATGAGAATGTGTTGAAATGTTTGTAGGAAGTGCCAAGTATACCACATATAGGAACTGTGGAAGAAGGCGAGTAAAAGTGAAATGAGAGTAAACACAAAAGGGGCATGTCTGAGCATTTGCTTGTTTCTACTGTTCCTGGGAGGAGTGTTGTAGAAAAAGGAAAAAAAACCTTCACTCTCTGTGTGCTGTCCTTGACTTTACTCCATGGGGGGGCGTTCATTCATTTATTCATTTGTTTATTCACTCATTCATTCAATCTCCTCACAAGGAGTGAGGTGGTGCAGCTACAGCTACAAATCAGCACTTGGACTCAGTTTGACCTCCGGCCAGGAGGGAGAAAATGAGTGCTGACTGACTTCTCTCATTCATAAAACTCTTTGCGAAAAGCCTGTGGCTCTCACCCTCGCTCAGCGACGTTTCAAAGCTTCTCTCTGTGTGTTTTTCTTTCTTTGTTTCCTTACGAGTCAGCTTCAGCCACCGCTCTATGCACTTTATTAAAGAGAGATTTTTAACAACAAGGCCTTGACAACCTTTGAACTGTACTGACTTCTGTACTTTTATATCAATAATATGCAG
Organism: Scatophagus argus; assembly: GCF_020382885.2. NCBI lineage: Eukaryota > Metazoa > Chordata > Actinopteri > Scatophagidae > Scatophagus > Scatophagus argus. The sequence goes on along the minus strand of NC_058497.1, from coordinate 21,151,886 downwards.
AATGAAAGTATTTTGCTAACCAACGTTTAGATATCAGAATCAGAATCAGAATTGACTTTATTGCCATTGTAAGTGAAGAGGTTTCACATTACTAGGAATTTATCTTGGTGATTGGTGCATACATAGAATGTAACGAGTAACATATAATAGTAGAATAAAATAAAATAAAATAGAATAAGGTAAAGCAAAACGAAATAAGTAAAATAAATATGGTTCTGGGGGTACATCAGGAGGTATATCAAAGAGAAAAGTAGATGCATTCTGTTGAGAATACTCATAAAAGTGTTCATGAGTTTGATGTTCGACTAAACCCACTGTTTGACCAGTGAGATAAGGTATGTATGCAAACTTTTAATGTTTCCTGATCTTTTATCCACAGTGAGTGACATTCCTGATGTCCTTGCTGGGTATCTGTGTTTACATTTCCCCAACTGTCTGAATGGGTACATGGAAAGATTACAGGAAGCGCACGAGAGGTTTGGTTTTTGCCATTTGCGGGTCACAACTTGGTCAGAATCATTCCTGACAGCCAAACTACTTTAAATCAAAAGATATCTTCTTTTAAAGGATTTTCTTGCATGGGTTGTGTACACATCAGGACAGACCAAGCGTGACAATGTGCTATGAACTTGTTTATGCTGAAAGGTAACAAATGTATGCAAGTGAGGTAGAGGATCAAAGACACAGAAAGAGTGAAACACAAAAACAGGAAGATTATGTGTCAACCCCGAGTGTTGGCTTACAGTAAAATTGGCAGGACTTAAAGAATAGCAGTTTTTCCTCTGCCTGGTCTATCTGAGCTGTGGAGGTGAACAGTCCAAGGCCAGTGGGAGTGAGAACAGTCGAGCTCAAACACAGCTGGATGTTCTCACAAGCTTACCTGCAAGGCACCGTCTGCACATGGAGCAGGAGGGAGGAAACAGAAGAGGGCAAAGTCACTCTGTGCTGGCCTGACATCAGGCTCTGTCTCTGTGCGTCCATCAAATTTGACCACCATGACTTAATTTCTTTGCTCTGAGGTTGGCAGGTTATGCCAGTTTTACACTCTTCTTTACAATCACATTATGTCAGGAGGCTTTTACCTGCTTTATTATCTCACTTTCATATTAAAAAGTGTTGACTGTCGCTATGACTGGTAAGATTTGTTTGGGGCAATTTGGCTACAAGATATGAGCTTATTAAAAGCATGCAGGTGTCATTTCAGTGATAGAAAAAAAACCATCTCCTCAGTATGTGGGCTAAATGTATTTCTTAACTACAGCCTTATGTTGAGCTGTGTGTTAAATTAAATGGAAACAAGACAAGGTTTCCTGCCACAGATCACCGCTATGACAACTATGTCAAGAGAGGACTGGGGGGACGTGGACTGGCTGCCAAAGCAAACTGCCAGAGACGGTAGGCATACCAAGGCCTGGACGCAAATCCTCAGGAGGCGGAAAAGCTCAATGCCAACCCCTCCAGAAAGAAGCAAATGTGAGTGTAAGAGGATATTACTGTTTGTTTTTTCCTTACTTACAGAGCGATGAGAATGATGATTTCCCATTCACTTCAACTGCAAGACCAACTCACCCAAAGACTTGTAACGCCTGAGGGTGCAAAATACTTTCTCAATGAACTGCTAATCCTAATCCAGGCAAGACTTAAATACATTTGTTTCTGTTTTGGAATCTCCTCTGGTCTGTTCTCATTTGAAGACTTTGTAAAGTAAGGCAGTTTGATACTGACACAAGCTTGCGCAAGATGTTTTGGCACTCAAGTACGGCCCTTGAGTAGAAACAGCTGTCTGTTTCACTGTAAAAACACTAATCAAAACATGTCAGTGCTGCAGATCATCAACAGGAGTCAGATTAATTACTTTTATGAAATACGAATGTGTCATAAATATCTGTTTTAGCATACATGGATGTCATCTTTTCCTTTCTGACTTAATTATTCCAGTATTCACACTGGATCTACTGAAGACAGTAGATTCAGTACCATTTATTTTGGACACCTCCAAAGAAATTTTCTGTTTTGACATTTAATAATGTGAGGGTTTACCAGGCAGAGAAGGCCTAAGAAAAGCATGCTATCAGTGTGCATTATGGAAAAAAAGAGTTACCCTGACCTCTGATGCACACTGTTCAGTACTTGTGGAATGTGGATGTGTTGATCACGAAGTCGCCCGTTTTGTGTGTTTACCGTATCACCAACGCATTGCACCGATACAAGTAAACGATAAATAAATTCACTTCTTAAAAATATAATCAGATATGGGCAAAAGATTAGTTTGCGAGAGATGTAATGTCTCACAGCATCCAGAATCTGAACAGTTGTGAGAACGTTTTACAGTGTATGAGAAAAAGCACATTCTGTCACTTCACTCTCTTCTCTCCCTCCTCTCCTTATCAGACGTATCAACATGGCTGTCAAGACGGGCCAGACGTTCTGAAGTGCCTGTGGTCCTCACATGGCATAGTGAAATTAAAGAGAATGGAGGCAGCTGTGTTGCTGAAACATGCGGCTGTATGGCTGCATGTTTGCCTGCAAGCCATGTTATTGCTGCACAGAACAAGCGGGAGTCTGTCAAGACAGCAAAGACTGACAGTATGGATGCTTATTACGTTTTATCTGTCCTGCAACACATCATTCAGACCATCCTGCATTTACATCTAAGGACACTGCATGCAGCCCTCTTATATGACCTGAGTCATACCCAGCTGTGGAGGGCAGACGAGTACAATACAAAACGCAAACATCATTTACAAAACATTCCAGCAATACCACAGTCTGAGTCAATATCTCTGCAGCTTTTCGACTCCCCTACAGATTCCCAGCATACCACAGATCATGGGCAGATGTTCTGTGTTATCAGTTCCCTCTACAGTCTCACATTGTCTCTATCCAAAGAACTAATCAAATCACCTCGGAGTTGTTGTGGATGCACAAGTACTGACCGTTATGTTCCCATTATTCAGATTGTACCAGAGGTTGTTAGGGTGTAAATTCAGTCCATTCAATTTAGGATGTCGCAAACAAACCACAGCTTTTTAATATTTGAGAGCACATGCGAGTAAGACTGAAAGGTCTTTAATTTGGGTGACAGATAAAAACCAAAAGGCCCACACCACCTTATGTTACTGTGTTAGATTTTATGTAACATTAAAACTGAATGCAATAAGATCCAAGGCCATATTTTAATCTGTACTGAGGAGGCATTGAGGCAAAATGCAACACGAAACACCTGTGAAATCATCATCTAAGCCCTGGAATTAAAATCACACATTTTACTCAGTTAATTAGAATCTCACCTGCTCTTAAAACACTCCATGAAAACTAGGACGTTTGGCAAGCCAACAGATGTGAATTGTCCTTGCTAACTGGTTGAAAAAGCTTTTCTTTTGCTAATAAAACAGCCCCAGACACTCAACACTGAATATGAAAGTAATTGAAGTTATTTGTGCAAAAGCACAAAGAGAATAATTAGTGTGGGAATTGCTTTATGTGCTTAAATCTGCTTTTCGCTGTCAAATTAAGTGCTTTTCTAAGTTATCCAGTTATTCAGACAAAATTGTTTCTAAACAATCAGCTGAAAAGCTCATTAAAAAAACCCCCAAAAACTTAATCTCCTCAGACAATAAAACCACAATTCAAACACCACAAGAGCATTTCTGAACTACTTGCAACAGTACACTGCTGTTTTTTAAGCGGCTCACACATTACAGCTTTCTGACAGCACTCAGTTCTTGTGCTCTAAGTGCAGCATTTCATATCGAATCAGTCGTCTTGAAAAGTCACTTGGTATCTCCGACGTTGTGTTAAACTGGTTCAAATCATACATCAAAGGAAGAAAGTTTTCCGTCAGTCTTGGAGATCGTGTGTCTGAGAAACATGATGATCTGTAATGGGGTCGCAGAAGGAAGTTGCCTCATTCCCTTCTTATTCTCACTGCACATGCTGCCACTTGCTAACATTATTAGAAAGCACAATGTGTGTTTCTATAGTTATCTCATCATCTCTGTCGAACCAAATGGTGCTGCAGCTATAGACTCCATCGCTGCCTGTCTTTTGGCAATAATCTAATGGATGAGCAACAATTTTTTAAAGGACAAATGTGAAATTCCTACCTATCTTAAAGCCAGTGTTGTTTAATAATCTACTGAAATTAACCCCCTGGATTCAATCTGAGATGAGAAGTCTTGGTGTTATGCTTGATTCAGATCTAAACTTCAAGTCTCATGAAACATCAGTGACAAAAAACATCATTTTTCCACCTCTGAGACACAGCTAGATTACAACCATTCAAAAATAAAAAAGATGCTAAAAACTTATTCAGACTAGATTAATGTAATACATTTACTCTACATTTCAGTTTTGCTCTAAAAAATGACCAATTTTGAATAGTTTTGAAGGTATTCCTTGTCAATTTACAATTACGATTTTCTATCCCTGTGTTTACGCTCATTCCATGCCTTCTTGTTGTAAAGCACTTTGAGCCGCATTTCTTCTATGAAAGAAATGAAAACTAAAATGAATGAAAACTACACAAACGAGGTTTATCACTATTATTACCACACTCAGCCAGCAGCACCCACTGTGCTAGCTGTAAGGACATTCCCAAGCAATGAGTGATGCCAGAAAGCAAAAAGAAGATTTCAGTGATGAAGACGGGAGATGTAAACACTGACTAAAATGATATTAAATTATACTACCGCTCAGTGATTTTACAGCCTGTTTCCCCAGCACGTATGTGATTATAGGAGCACACGGGGATGCATGAGAGGTGAATCAGCTCACCCTTTCATGAAACTGCCGGGGGTTTGCCCCGTAGGGGGGACGAGGCAGAGGGCCGTCACCATACAAATTAATTCACTCCAACAACAACCCCTGTCCTCACCTGCTGCAACACGCTCTGCAAGCACTCGCAATCAACCAGCAAATTCCTTCCGTTCTGAGTTGTGAGGTGGAGGTGAAGGATGGGGGGTGGCGTTTGCGTGCCCAGTGTTGTGATTGTGATGTTGTGTAATTGACAGGTATGTTTGAATCCAGTGTCTGATGCAAACAACATGTCGCCCAGTCCCCCACCGGGATCGGACAACAAACACAACTGCTTCCAGGAACGTGAAAATACATGCCGACATGACAGGGCTATTCAGAGATGACGGGGTTATCCGTTCGGTTAAGCACACATTGCGTGCAGCAAATAATCGATCCCATCCATGCGTGAACTAAAGACGGTATGTATGGTCCAAGTACTAAATAAACTTAAACACTCACTTCAAAGCATGGAGACAATAATTCAACTGTATTTTAATGGAAATACAACACTGAGAGTAAGACTGACTTAATATCACGCCAGAGAAGAGAAAATCTGATCAAAGCTGAGCATTTGTCAGCTTCTTCTTTTGTCTCTGGCAGGAATGAGACGCGGAGCTGCGAGGCCTTGAGAACAGCTGCCCTGAAGCAGACCTGCTGCTCACAGCTGACTGTCAGCTGTGCCTCCTCCTCCATTTGTGCAAAATGTTAAAGAACCACATCTTCCTACAAATAATGTAGATGCCATGTATATTTTCAAAGGCATTCTTCTTTGTTTTAGTCCGTTTTGTTTAGAAAAAAAAACAAACATGTCAAGATGTCGCTGTGGACTGTATGGGATTGTGCCGAGAGCAGTAATAAACACTTTTCTGCAAAGCCAAAAGCACAGATTACAAAAAAGTTATCAATGATTTGTAGTCAGTGAAAACATGCAAAAACAGTGGTATGGTCCTTTAAAAATGCAATAAAATTCAAGAGAAAGTGGAACATAAAATCTACATGTTACTGCTTTGTAATCTTCTGTTACAAAGCAAACGATCTTTCTGTAAGGATAAACTGGAGTCCCTTTTCCTTTTTCCTCTCTCCCTATTTGAAATTCCTGTTAAAAGGCTGAAGCCGGTAACTGATCTTAACGCTCTAATCTCCTCTCTGCATTATGAGGAGATTTCTCCTCTGCACCTGGGGCCAGCACGCTCCTCTTTTTTCTTATCTGAGTGTGAGTACACTATCCCCTCCCAGCGGGGGTCCTACTAATCCCCATTCACCAGACTCTTCATACACACACACACACAAGGGAGAACCACACAGCCAAGAGTATGCCAGACAGTGCCTTGAGCTGCCTGTTAGCAATGTAAAGCAGAGACAGATGGAGAAGTAAAACCAGACACAATAGTAGCTAATCGAAGATAATTTTAGCATAGTGACAATGAAACCAGAGTGTTTCCAAGCTGAAGAAACATACATTTCATCTATAAAAAGCACCAACATTTTAGCACTTCTGTAAAATGAAAGACACTGTTATTTGTTATCACTTACCCTTCCTCAGCCTTCTGTCTAAACTGTAACATGTGGGAGTGAAGACAGTAAATCTGTCAGGCTCTGACATGATTTCATTGGAACACCATAAACAATCCACTGCCACTGCGATTAACCACCTCGGCCGCTTTAGCTTGACAGGAGGGGAGTTAACGGTGACGGCTGCAGGGGAGGCGCAGGGGAGGAGTGGATGGAGATGAACAGGGCACAGACAAACATCAGAGAGGAAAGCTGGTTAATGCAGAGGGAAACAGCTGCTCTCATAGCGACATGTGAACACACTGAAAAGTCTATATGTATATGTCTATGTAAAAGCAGCTTTGTTATCATTTGTTGATTTCTTCTACCTCACACTATATTTGTCTATATGTATATATATACTATATATCTGTATTTGTCCTTAGCTTATATATTCTATTTTTACTTAGCTTATATTTCTGTTTTTTATTCAACTTTTCATTTCATATTTTTTTATATTCTCCTTGTTGCTCCTGAGTCCTGAGTCCTAATTTCATACCATAAGCATGTAAATGTGAGCTGGTATGACAATAAAAGTTCCTTGATCCTTGAACCAAGAGAAAGAAGAAGAGAGCAGAATGAAAAGAGCCTCATGAATCCTAAATTCCCCTCATTTCCATGGGGTCTCCACTCAGGATGAATTTATCTCTCTCACTAAGAAATCGATATGTGTGCAGAAACCTTATCACAAGCTATGATATGACATGACTAAGTACAAAAGTATTATAGCATGAAAATATATTCAAAACTACCTACGCAAACGGTCCCTTTTTTGAAGAATAAATATCACATTGCTTAATTATAATTATTGGTGCATTAAGTTAATGTTACAGTTGAATCTGCTGAGCCATAAACTCATAATCAGTGTCATCAAATATGGTGTACTTGAATAATTGTACTATAGAACATGACACTACCAGATAAAAAGCACATTTCAGTGCTTTTCAAAGTTTTGATACTTATAGTTGAGAACCTGCTGGTGCTAATGTACTTAATAATGAACAATTTTTATTGAATTTTTATCATGAGCGAGAGAGAAGCTAGAAGAGGCAAAAAAATTTGAGGCACCTTATCATTATACCAACCCTTTAATGAGATTGCATTTTAAATACACAGACAGCTTTGCAGCTATAACAGCTTCCACTCTTCTGGGAAGGCTTTCCACAAGATTTTCAAATGTTTCTATGGGAATTTTAGCCCATTCATGCAGTAGAGCATTTGTGAGGTCAGACACCGATGTTGGACCAAAAGGCCTGGCTCACAATCTCCGTTCCAGTTCATCCCAAAGGTGCTGGATGGGGTTGAGGTCAGGACTCTGTGTGGGCCAGTCAAGTTCTTCCACACCAAACTCATCCAATCATGTCTTTATGGAGCTTTGCTTTGTGCACTGGGGCACAGTCATGCTGGAATAGAAAAGGGCCTTCCCCAAACCGTTGCCACATGTTGGAAGCATAGCATTGTCCAAAATGTCCTGGTATGCTGAAGCATTAGGATTTCCCTTCACTGGAAGTAAGGAGCCAAGCCCAACCCCTGAAAACTGCCCCAATACTTTTGTCTGTGTACTGTATCCCTCTGACAGATGAAGCTATTTGCGCATCTGCAGTATTCACTCCAGATCGGTAGATGGTGGCAATCAACAATGTAATCCTCACACTGTGTGTTACTATCACTCCAGGACAGACGGTGGCAGTAGAGAGCACAAACACAGTCACATATCCGTCACCAACCAGGACACAGTTATGGACTTGTATTTTAACTCCCGGCTGCTCAACGCTTACCGTCCTTGTTAAAGCGAGCCATTACGCATTAACGTTAGTGTGAAAAATGACCTGCTTAAAGCAAACGTTTTCTAAAGGACCTCGTCTAAGAGTCGGGCGGCTGGTCGGTGCAGCTTTAACCTCCTGCAGATGTTTCCATGCTGAACTAGTGAGAACTTACTGCCTTCATAAAACACATATTACTGAACAGAACGAATACAGCGTGCTTTACTGACACTGACCTGGCGGTGAACCTTTTCGCCTCGCAGGTGAGGCATGAGTCCAGCGGACTTCCCATAATTCATCACAGCAGGTACGTGTGTGAGCTCCCACCCAATCACAGGTTCCCAATTGGCAAGTTCCCCCGTGTGTTACACTGTTTAATAAAAGACCAGGTCATCACACAGAAGCAGGTGAGTCACTCATTGACGTTTTCAACCAAAAAAAAGTATTGACGTCATAATCATTATTATTAGTCAGCTGGTGGTTTGCTTAATCGATATGATATTGAATAATGCTGATTTTCCCTGGTTGTATTTCACTGTAAATTCAATATTTTGTAGACTGGCTATGCAGAGAGACTGATTAGTAGTGAAATTCACGTTAGTTGCAAGACTATTTTTAGTAGAAATATTGATGTGATTGTGATTTTCCTTCTTCGCAGTAGGTGTGGGTCCCCGAAATTGCTTCTAAAGATTTACTCAGCTGTGTGCACACAGAGGAATACTTGAACAACTTCATGAACGGGAAGATAAATGAGCAAGAACAAAGGAGGACAGGTTTCCCCTGGAGCGAAGGCATAGTGAGACGCTGCCGATATGAAACAGGTGGGAGGACCCTCTGAAGTGTCCTGATGATTTGACAGCTTAACGGCCTGGGAAGATCTCCTTTCTCGCTCTCTTGCTTACAGGTGGGACTGTCCTCGCTGCTGAAGTCGCCCTGCAGAGGGGCTTGGCGTGCAGCACAGCAGGGGGGACACATCACGCTTTTCCAAGCTATGGTTCAGGGTTTTGTCTCCTCAACGACTTGGCAGTTGCAGCCAAATGCCTGATCTCGTCCTCCGAAAGGAAGGTTCTGATTGTGGATCTAGATGTTCATCAGGTAGCAATAACTTGTCTCTGTTGTATAATGTTGTGAGGTTATATAAATATCCCATAAATAGCCCACAGTCTTTTTTTTTTCTTAGTTTGATAAGGTTTTTGGCATTAATAAAACTTTTGCATTCGACAGGGTGACGGCACGGCTTTCATTTTTAAAGAGGAGCCGCGTGTGTTTACGTTCTCGGTGCACTGTGGGAAAAGCTTTCCCCTCCGTAAACAGCAGAGCGACCTAGATATCAGTGTGGAGGAGGGGCTGGAAGACAAGGAGTACCTCTCCACGGGTATGTTAACACAGGCCGTGTTCAAAGTCAAGTCAGTATCTTTCACATTTATTTGTGTTTTCTTTCTGCTGGTTTCAGAAGAGAAATGAACAAGCCAAATGAAAACTCACAACATAAAACTACTGTGATCAGTCCATGAACTAACTTACATGTCTGATGTTCCACAGTGGAGGCTCACCTTCCCTGGCTGCTGGAGAGTTTTCGCCCTGACGTGGTTCTGTATGACGCGGGCGTCGACCCTCATTGGGAAGACGAACTCGGGAGGCTCCGTCTCACTGATCAAGGTGAGTGGCCACCTATTTCTACCTACAAATCATTTCTAGACAGTTTAAGAACAACTGTAAGTGTCTCCCAGGGCTGTATCGGAGAGATCTGTACGTGCTGAAGACCGCGGTGAGCAGAAGTGTTCCCGTCGCTGCTGTTATTGGAGGGGGATACTCGAGGGACATCGACAAACTGGCCCTCAGACACTCCATTGTCCACAGAGCAGCGAGTCAGGTGCTGGACACCTTAATGTTGTTAGATGACCCTAGTCAATACAGAATCATTTGCTTAAACAGAATACAAAATGTCAAACAGTTTCACTGAACACGAATGGATACTGAATTCATGTTCTTCATATTTCAGGTTTGGAGGGAGTGTGGGATGTAAAGCCTGCAAATTAAGAGGACCTTCACAAGTGAAATACTGATGCTTGATCTTTAGGAGCCAGTGCCAGTATTTGAGAATAAAATAATATGCTAATGCTATACAAACCAATACTTGTTTTATATAATGTATATTTGTATGCTGTACATGCAACAGTTTTACCAGAATCAGGATATTTTCTTTTGGGAAGTTGGTGCTCACAGTCATGCAAGTGACTCTTTACTGCAGAATGAACAGATGTTCAGCTTGCTGTTTACCTCATCAAAGTACTGCACTGGTATTTGTATCGTAGTAATTGTCTGTGTAACCATTAAATATTCTGTTATTGAGCCATAAAATTTGTGGTTGTCACTGAGCAAAGGCCTACTGAATAATTCCAGGTATGAGTCACGACGGTAAAAGCAACACGACGACGGTCGTGAACAAAAATATTTAATAAGGAAAAACAAATTCAACCCCAAAGGTATTTACATCAGTTCACATAAGACATGGAGGTTCCAGTGTCACTTCAGAACAAACACATTTGGTCCACACAAAATGTACTGGTAAGGATGTGTACCGTCCGTAGCACAATGGACAACAGTTTCAAACTAATAATGTTTCAAGCTTTCAAGCTTCGCCAATTTTCATGTTGTTTCACTGACATCAAGCAGCGACGTATTTGTGGTACAGTGCAATGTTGAATTCACAGTTACATGAGGCAGTTGATCTGCTGGAACATACCAGTGGTACACTTCAGTTTGTTACTTCAACACAACAGTACACAACTATTACACACATCAAGCACACAAACGCATGTGCACACACTCACACACACATACAGTGGCAACACGTACTTTGAAGCACAACGAGCAAATGCACAAATGTTTTGGAAGATATTCTGCACTACTTTGAGCTGTTTTTATCATAGTGTAGTGATGGATCACATGTGAGCAGTTTACAGAATTAAGTCCATAACAGATACTTGCTGCAAGCTTAGCTCCTCATTCAGAGTTAAAGAACGTGCAACTGTAAAACAAGCAGACGCAAAGGCTAAAGAAAGAATTTTCCAACATGACCAATGCAAATCTTAAAACATTTAAGAGCAAATGGAAGAATATACTGTAGTCCTACTAATTCCTCTTTGTCCAAAGAGAAAAAAAACAGTGCATTTCTCAACATGTCCTCTTTTAAAATAGTTAAAATCTTTAGCTGCACTGGAGCTTTCTGTGGTTTGGTAATAAAAACAAAGTCTTGACACTAAAAGAGAACGAGCACTGGATATCTGGATACTGCTTGTTGGTGCATGTACTAAATTTAATTAAATACTTAAAAAACGTGGTACAGCGGGAGCCACTGTTGAACGCTGCCCTCCTCCAGTGCTGCTGCGAATCCATCTAAAATATTACTGAACTGTAGATGTGGGTAGGTCTGTCACAGCTGGTTCCAGGACTACCAAAACTTAAAGGAGAATAAAAAATGTCCAAACACTTAAGTAGAGTTTTGCAGCACTGGAGTTGTTCAGTGCATCCTCAACACTGGCTACCCCTGTATATTTGTAGTGTGTGATCATCATCAGACATGTGATTCAGTGCAAAATAAAAATAAGTCAGAATCATATTTTCCATAGCTGAACTTTCTCTGCCACCACACACCAGTTGGCATGATCAAAGTAAGTGTGTTTGACGTGAAGCTCTTCAACGTGATTCTCTATCAGCTCTGCCAGTTCACCCTCCCTGAAGACGTGATAGTACCTCAGACAGGAGCCCTCCTCTTGCCCCTCACTCCCCTGAGGACTCCTTGTGCTTTCCTGTTGCTCTTTCTCCTGTGGCCCTCCTTCACTTTCATCTCCAGACCGCTTCAGGTGTTCCTTCTGGAAAGGGACTAGATCTGGCAGAGCCAGAGAGCCACACTCCTGGGATAGAGCTACTGAGACGCTCCGGTTTTCTGTGCCAGTAATAGTAGTGGTGGTGGTGGTGGTGGTGGCGGTGGTGTTGCCTCCAGGATCATTTTGTCCCTTGTGCAGGTCTGTGACTGAGTCAAAGACGTCTTCCTCTGATCCGATAGTAGATGGTGGGGAAAAGAAGCTCGACACCTGCTTGATGAGGCCTTGTCCTCTCCCACGCTGGCTGGCCTTGGTCCCCTCATTTTCCCCTGTGGGTGAAGATAAAGTGCTCAAGTCTCTGGAGGACGACCGCGAGATGCCTAAGCTTCCAAAGTCGAACACGGAATCCAAAGACCTAGAGAAGAACCACAGTCTCTGTGTCCTCTGCTGGGGCGTTGTGCAGGTCAGATCTTCCTCGTCTGCCACTGAGGATGTGCTTCTAACCTTCCTGTGCTTGTCAGTGTTGTCTATGGCTTCGCTGACGCTCTGAGCTGCGGCCCTCCGCCTGGGCTTGGCGTGCTCCTTGTCAAAACCGGAGGGAGAATGAGGGTTGGGGTTCCATGGAACGAAGATGTCCTGTTTCTCAAATTTTCGACGTTTCTGCTCCATGGCCCACACGTAGATCATGATGCGTCCACCCACTCGCAGGGTGCGAGCCATCTCCTTTATTGCTCGAATACGGCGCTCTTTGGTGGACAAATGATGGATGACTGTGACAAAAACATTAATTTTGTCAGAATCAAGTAGGATGATGTGTACTTGTAGTCAACAAACCACATCATGTACACTGAGTATGGTGCACAATATAAATTAATAGTGTGGGTGTCTGCTGTCACCTTTGGGTCTAATTACGCTCTTTTGTTAGGGGACACACATGAATTATTTCCACACTGTTGGCTAGGCAACAGAAGCTCAAAGCAAACTGATGTTTATCATCATTATGAGATCATTTAATTTGTGGCAAATGGCAGCTGCAGCAGTTGAGCTTCATGAATATGAAGGCATGGGCTTGTTACTGAGTGGGAGAAGTCACCACCATCCAAACCTCAGTTTATCTGCATGTGTTTGTCCAATACCTGCAATAGAGAGCACAGCGTCGAAGCAGCCGTCTCTGTAAGGCAAATGCAGCCCGTCGCACATTTGGACCTCGTGTCCTTGACTCCAGGCAAAGTCCACCAGGGGGCGACAGACGTCACACCCCAGCTTGAACACCTCCTTGTTGATGTGGAGGTACTTGCCATTGCCACAACCTGCCAAGGTCAAGACAGTCAGCAACTGAAGGGGAATGATTAGTGGTCTGATTAGATTTAAAATACTTCTATCTCCAATTTGACAACGACTTATTGTATTTCAAAACAACAACAACAAACAACCGAAAAACACACAAATCACGCGTAAACGATTAAGAGTCATTGCAAAGATTACATCATTGCTTGAGGTGACACCCACCAATGTCAGCAACGATGCTCCCCGCCTGCAGGTCCAGCAGGAACTGACGCACCTTCGGCCAGGCTTTGTAGCGGCTGTCGTTGAAATATGGAGCAATCTTGTCATAGACAGTGTGCACGTGGTCTCTCTCGAGCTTAGCGGCAGCCTCCTCCATCATGTTTGTCCTGGCTGCCTCATGCAGCAGCCTCACAGTGTCATGTCTGCAGGGACACCACAAATAGTTACTCTATTTCATTAAGAAAAAAAAAATAGCCATGTGGACCCCCTGCTGGGACCAGTGCAGTGGTGTTCCTCTCGACATGCTTGTTAAGGTCCAACAAGGTCAGCAGGTAGCCTTAATCAGCAGACACACTCAAACATCTGTCAGGCAGCAGTGGCAAATTAACACCAAACCCTGTGCTTTGTACCTGAAGTACCACCTCCATCCTGCTGTCCTCTAGAAGGACAGACTGATGTGAGATGCCAAGTTAGGCTTCATTTGTCATCACTCATCTGTAACTGTGGAAAAAATAGAAACAGAGCTGGAAAAATAAATAAAGTAATGAGGTAACAGTGAGGTGGCAGCTCCCATCTCACAGAGCCATCAGTGGGTACATTTCCACAGCAGATTGTTTTCTCTGTAGCACAGATGCAAAAGATCAACACATAAATCATGTTTTGTTGGCACGGCAAACAAACAACATCAATCGCGTTTGAGTGAAAGTTCCCTTTACAAAAGCCATGTTAGACTCCCTGCAGGCTGCTGCTGGGTTTTAATACTGTACAGCATTTCATTCAGTGTCACTGGAGGATTTAAGCACAAGCTCACGTTGTAGGAATCTCTTTTACCTAAGATGACCCTCATTGATTCTGAGGAGCACTTTCATTTCCCTGAAAATTTAAGGCTAATAAGTACACACGTGGCTGGATTTTCAATCCGACTGCATTACTGTCCATCACACAAGAACACTGCATAACTGAGTATCCCTTCGATGTGTCACAGCTTGAGTTGAGGTTGTTACTGTAATCGTCTGGTGCATAATTGTGGCTTACTAAGCAAATACATTCTGATCACTTGTCAGAAGAGATTATGACACAGGTAAATCCATTTGGTTTGAAAACATAATTTAAAAAAAATCAGAAACAGTATCTTAAAACATGCATGAGGATTGAACGTTCATTTTCAGAGTTGCTCCGCCAGATTTAAGAACTGATTGCAAATTTGGGGATTATGTAATTGCGATGTTTGTGTTGTGTCTGGCTTTCACAGCTCCCACTGCAGTCATCTCAGTTTATTAAGATGCGGCCCACAGCTCCTGCAGTGCTGCTGCGGCTCCCTCAAGCGCAATTAGTGCATTTACAAAGAGTTTCTACATTATTTTCCAAAGGATGACACTGTCGTTTTAGTCGCAAAATATCTCAGAACGCAGAGCTCTCATTTGACCTGTGTGTTTTCCTTTAAAGGCACAACATCAAGTGGATTCATTAATTTCATGCTAAACAAACCCACACATAGCACAAGTCCCATCACATGTTGACCAGGGGGAGATTTTAAAAGGTAATGGTTGCAAAGCTGAAGAATTTAGCCAAACTGTTTCAATCTTAATTCGATTTTCAGAGCTGTCTGTTCTCAAAGACTTATGGGTGAATTCATCACATGCTTTCTCGCAGGATGGTGTGAATTGGATGAAGATGGACAGAAGAGGTATTTAACAAAATGCTTATTAATTTAACACAATGACTCTTCAAACCTTCATTACAAAAGACTTAAATATAACACTGATTCTACTCCTCCTCACAAATTTAGGCTGCTAGAAATATTCTGCTTTGGTAATCTTTCATAGACTCCATATAGGAAAATTTTTAATTTGCCAAAACCCAATAAAGGGTTGTTTTAAACAGCTACATAACGCCAGCTGTCTCTCTTTTTGTACAAAGACAACAAACAACAAACCATCACTGAATCAAACAGTATGCATACACAGTATACAATATGGGTACATTTACTGCCAAGTATCTGCTTTGAATCCACCGACATGGACGTGGCCTGGACACAGAGGTCATTTGTCCTTTTGACCCACATGTAATGGATGAACGTGTCCACGCATCACTGCCATCATGCAGCGCTATATGCTGCAAAATCTATAAACCATGCAGACATAATACAACTTTGGCAGCTTTTATTTGAGAATAGTTAAAATGAACAAGTTAGACTGTCATTCCACTGCAATACCTGCATTTTTTGATCCATGTCTGCCTCTGTTTTAAGTGGGCCTGACCGTAATGAAATTCCCAATAACAAATCTAAAACAGAGCGACGTGACCAAATGAACCGTGTAAGGCCACAGTGCACTTTGCTGATGAGGTAAACCAGGAGGAAAGCTATCAGACATTTCTCCTCCACCTCTCTAAAAAGACATTAGTCTGATATGTCCTGATACTGCCTGGTGCCCATTGTGTGCACCGCACACACACTGCACACAATGAATGTTACCAGGAACAGTCACCACAGGATATTAGTAACAAAGGCCGACCTTTGATACATGCAAGCATTTAAACTGATATTCTGAGCTGTTCCCTCACTGTGAATTACCAGGCTAGTGTCTGTGAACTCCTCTGTTGGCAAATGCATTGTGTGCAGCATCCCATCTTCCCTCATTGAGGCCTATTTCTGGACCACCATCATCTGCATCATCCCAGCCAAGTGGAAGGAAAACATTGCTTATGTAACATTGTAAACCAGCTTCCTTTCGGCTTTCTCTGTGCTCAGTTTCGCCTGAGTTTCCCTCTCTGCTCACTGAAACTGTGGCAGTCCTCGGCTGACATTATGTAACCGGCAGCTGGGGAGGCTCAGAGAGCTGCCTCTGACTGACAATGAGGACTAAAATTAAATCAGAGGACAGAGGTAACGACTGGCACACTGCTTTGTCCTATCCATAGGACATACACTGAATAGAGATAAAATCACACATCACTTATAGCCTTTGGTTTCTGTATAGCTCTAAATATCACCCAAATTAAGTTCTACCAAAGAAAAATATGTTGGTCCCAACATATAGAGCCCACAGACTTGTTTTCACACTTTAAAAAGGTACCGATCTGCACTTTAGATAAATGATCCTGGGTATCCTGGGTATCCTGGGTAAAGGAGCACTCGGGTCAAACCTCAGCAGTGCTTTGATGAGATTAGTCTTGTTATGAACAGACAGGGCTGCCCAGTCATTCTGCCAGCTGCCAACCGCTGGACGAACACAAGGAACCACAGAGAACAGGTTTGTCCATCGGCCGTGCCAGCACTTAATGAATCACCATCAACATGTGGTGAGAGGCAGCCTGTTAAACTTAGACTCCTCTCGCTGTTTCAAGCATCTATTGTTTCTCACGCTACAAGCAGGACCTATTAGAGATAATCTTTGGTTTTAAATACGCAGAAAATAAGCAGTTCATGTATTCATAGGCTGTAGATATGAGCACAATAATTTAACAAAATGCAACTTAGTGATTTATTTATTTGTCTGTTTTTTGTGCTTTGAATCGTATTCCAAATTACAGCCAAATGTACTTAAATTTAAGAGCAGACTGTCGGATTTCTCCGCATGTGGACTAGTGCTTAATGTCCCGTCGAAGTTTCCTAAACGGCTGAAACGAAAATGCAGATAAATACAGCCAAGGTCGGATTTTTAGACATTTAAGCAACTAAAACATAATACAGCCTACTTAGTACAGTAACTGCGGAAATCGTGTCAATATTTGCACATCCTCTCCTGAATCCTTATCATCACAGGAAAACGAAAAAAGCCCCTTACCGTACAACGCACCGCCGGGCAATCAGCCGCGTCTGTCCTCAGGTCGCCGGAGGTAAAGTTCCCTCTCTGCACATGCGATTGATCCGGTTAGATGATCGATCCGCCGTGAGGATCAGAGGGACGCGCTCGACACGGCGGCACCGAGCGCTTCATCAGCATCGACATCGTGAGGACGGATAATGTGAGCCGAATGGAGCGGGGGAGGACGGGGGGAGGGAGGGGAGGGGGGACACCTGCCGTGAGTGACGGCCAGCAGCGTACAGTCCGCCGGACGGTATCAAATGTATAGCATGGTGAGCCCTACACCTGTCAAGGTAATCAGAAAGTACAGCGACACTTCCGGTGAGCAGTTTCCAAATTAAAGGCTCATAGGCGACAAAGTAAAACAGTCGCCTACCAAGTATATAGTGTGTAAAGATATTTTTGAAGCACATCACAAGCACATCACAAACACCAAAATACGTGTGCAGCGTGACCACTGTGTTGTTTTTGACAAATGACTATCATGGCACAGCAAAACACCAAAAAAGTCAAAAATAACACAAGTTTGCGCTTTTATTGTGAAGAACGGATGACGCGATTTCCTGTCTCATTGTGGCTGACTTGACTCCTCTGTATGCTCGTTTGTGTGTAAAAAGATGACACGCTGTGCGGTTGGGGAACGCGGTTGTCATTGGTTGTCAGCCTCACGTGACAATCACAATAAACAACGTGAGGTGCCGACAGACTTTACATGTGACATCTCGAGTCCACCTCAACAAAGGAGTTTTACAGGGGACACCGAGAAGATGGTTAATGCTTATGCCATTAATTTGAAAACCTGAAAACACCAACATTCACACAATTGTTTTATTCTCACGAGAGAGTCATCGTTTTGTACTTGAATCCCTTTCGGGCTTGATGGCTCTTAAACTCCAATAAATTCCTCTTTGCAGCTGCACTGGGAGAAAACTTCTGGGAATAAGCAAATTCAATCAATTTAAATTTGAGGCTGATCTATAAGATGTCAATGTACAGAATAACCTTCTCCGGGGGCAAGTGGGCCTTACTGTGGGCCATGATTTTTGAAAAGCAAAGTAATGCACAGTCTGAGGCCAGGCAGGGAGCATAAAGCATCAGTGATACCATACAAATAAAAATAAAGTAAGCACAGCTTTTAGTTTTACAACATTAAAAGCCTTGTTTGGTGGGGTAGCAAATAGCCTACATTAGCCTGTCGCACCCAGTTTTTTGTTGTCCTCTGCCTCTCATGTGGGTGTCAGCTCTCATTTCGTCTGCCCTTTCTGTCCCCAAGATGCTTAATGGCTGTGACTTAATTGTGGCTCATCACTGCCATTCAGGAAGCACAAAGAGCTCATCACGTCTCCCTCACATCACCATCATCAACAAAGAGCATATGCTCTTTTTCCGCTCTTGGCTGCCTCACATCACAGTTACACACAGTTCACACCTGGGAAGTACACTGAACAAACACACTGTTACACTGTTGACCGACGAACAGCGCGAGATGCTCAAGACACACGTGTCCCCTCGAGGTGAGATTTAGAGGCCGATACACAACACTAAAAGCATCCAAAAGCATTCAGATTTCATATTTCGAAATGTTTGCATTTCAAGGACTCTAAGCAGCCCACAGCCTGAAGACTGTTGTTGTTTTTCTTTTTCATAGGATGGAAATGTTCTGCAGGAAAATTCTGAAAACCAAGACAGTGTCTCTAACTGAGGAAGAGCAGAACACTGACACTGGAAGATGTAAAAGAGGAGGTAGTTTATAGCCAAAAAGAACCACATTATCATTCTGTTGATTTAAACTGTAGTCTATTTGTTTTATGTCTGTTCTGTGTATTCTTTGGTTTATGTTTGCATCACCAAAACTCTGTTTATTAACTGTACTCACACAAACCTGGAGGAACAGAAGACCATAAGTTGAATGTATTTAATGCATTTTGAGTCCAGAATATTAGTTTTCAGACGTGCTTTTTTGTGCATGGATTTTTGTTCAGGGTGCAGGATGCAGGAAGCGCTTGCACGTGAGCTCCTCCAGCAATTAAAATGTATGACTTTTCCTGTTTCTGACATCCTGTTGTGGAAAAACAGCAGGATATTGTGTCGCTGTTGCATAAATTACAGTCCAAGGCTGGCACAGTCTTGCTGATAGCTTAATTGTCTATTGGCTTTCGAGTTTTCTGGGTGATCCAAGTGCCTGCGAAGAGTTCTGATATATGAGAGTGTAAGCAAAAGGTTTGCTGCAGCTTGATGCAATACAATTTAAGTGCAACTTGGCTTAACTCAAACCACCAATGAAGGTAAAAAATTAACAATTTTAACCATACTTGGAAACCATGCAGTCAGATGAAGGCTTGTTGGAGGAGCTGGAGCTAAAATTCAGTGTACAGTATACTGACAGAAAGAATAACTTCATTCATTTCAGTCTCATTTCTGAGACTGCTTGACGAGTTACTACAAGTTTGCCTCAAGAGATCGGAGTGTGCAGGTGCTCTCCTTTTCATTATAATCAAAGCTGAAACATAAACGTTGATAACTACCCACATAAATCACAAGCAAAGCCCACTGGTGAGGTCAAATAAGCTGTGAAGGATGCACACTGAGCGCTGAAGGAGCTTGGTGTTGAACGGCAAGCTTTTTCGTGGAAATGAGATGTTCTTTGAGCGGTTCAGTGCTCCTGCTCATGTGCAGCTCCAGGATTTCAAAGGTCAGAGCTTTTACTTTAAAGATATGGGGGATATAGAAGCTATAGCCTTCTATATCTTATAACACCCTGCTGAGAATATGACGTCGCTCTGCGATCACTTTCACATCATGTCTGATCAGCTTTCTCTGTCATCTACCTTTCATCTCTCCATTTTTAATTTACCACAGATGTGCTTTTGCAGTAATTTACATTAAAACCCTTCACACAAAAAAGGCGAACATGTGAATTATTATAATTATTATTATAATAATATTATATATTATAATATTATATATTATTAATAATTATTAGCCCCCTCGTGACGTTTTATGCTGCACAAATTTGATATTTATTAATAGAAATCAAGGGCTACTTGTGACCCAAAGTCAGAACATTAGAAACTGGTTCATATTATTGTTTAGAAATACAGATGTTAAAGGTTTTTGTAGGAAGCTCTGAAAGAGATGTTTTTAATATCATAGTTTCATAGTTTAGATTAGATTAGATTAAGTTCCTATAATCCCAACTCATGCATGCTCCTTTGTGTCTCCTCCAAGCGGACATTGTTCAGACTCTAACACATTTTACTGAATCAACTACATCTTTGCACATACCACACCTTTACTGCATGTAAGACTGTGATTCATATTGTTTCCTTGGCTAAAAACTGGCTTGCACATTGCCACTGAATTTTGTGGATCAAGGTCAGTGCTGTGTTAAAAAAAAACCCTCCAGAGAAAAGGCAGGAAGCTGCAGGCTTATTCATTATACGTACAGTACAGTATGGTATGAAGGTACAGAGTATACTGGAGTCTGAGTCATCAGTCGACCTCAGAGCACCGAGAGGAAGATAATTCACTGTTTCTATTCATGTTTACATTTACCACAGAGTGCCAAACATTAACTTTCCTTTAACTGGAGGAAGGATCACTGGGAGGTTAGTAAATCCACTTTCTGAACCAGTTAGACAAACACAGATTGAAAATGACAAGATGAAAGCTGTGTGACATTTGAATTTAATGGAAATATCATACAAAACATTGAAGTGGCAGTAAATATCACTTTTGCTGGTGGGAGGAGCATTAAAGTGCAAAACAAGATAATGTGATTCACACGCATACCCTCACATCACAGACTGAATGAGACTTAACACACGTATCTGCTAACAACAAATACAAACAACAGACTCACAACTGGCAGTCTCTAAAATAATAAATGAAAAAAATCACAAGTTTCACTTAACTGACTGCTTAATACAGGGCTGCTATTGTAAAATGTTCCTGTTATCCAGGCCATATCCAGGTTATCCAGGTTGGTGTTTAAAGCTTTTAAAATTTCGACATTTATTGTGAAGAATTACAAACCAAACTTTCATGCAAAAATGGAGACGTGTTTGAATAAAAACAGCCTGAGGTCCAGACAAAAATAATTCCTGGTGCTCTTTGCTGACTGGAAAAAAAAAAAAAAAAAAAAAAAGTAAGGTCAACAAAACAGCAGCTCTGTGTGCTGCAGTAATGAACACCAGGGGGAATACAAAAGCAAAATGGGATTTCCTGTGAGACACAGTGATGAAGGCTCTCAGCTGTTATTCTGCTCTGCACCAGAGGTTTTACTGTGATGGGGTCTCTATTCATTGTTTTCCCACAGTAATTTTAAAACACTCTATAATTAATGAATATTTTTGTACTAATAATATATTTGCCATCGCGTCACTTTCACTCGTTAGTCCGTAATTTAAAGGTGCTCGCCCCCAAGCGATATTCAAGTGCCCATCTTAACAGTGATTCTGATTTTGCGGGTTGTAATCCCTCCTTCATGTAATTCCTATGTACGACATGTTAGACAAAATGCACAGTCCTCCCTCTGTGCAAAACTGTATTAAAAAAAATGTTCTTAATAGGCTTTGGTTGTCTAAGTGATCATCTCTAAAGACTTTATAGAACAAAAGTCCACCCTTTCTGTTGCTATCCTTCCACTGCAGCTCAACAGGGAAACATTTAAGGAAATTTGTGCTAAAAACACTGCAACTTTGGAGGATGTCCATTTGATTTGTGTAATTTCAGGAAGGTATCTCTTAATGAAGAGCAAGAACAGGATGAATGATGACATTCGGTGCTCTTATGGGTACCTGACTAATGTTTAAAAGCAGAAACTGTAAACTTACCCTCTAAAGGACACAGGAACAGTCCTCTGTGAACTATTTTGTGAAGGAAAAATAATGTCTGCTACCATACAGACATAAAATTATAAAACAATTTGTAGCACAGAACATCCATGCATCATTCATATGGAAGAACTCATTACAATGAGAATACAATTTGCCCCATTGTGGAGCTGCATATAAAAGACAATGCGCAACAAAACCCCTAAGTGCTCATGAGGCAGATGAGGACAACCTTTTGGCTTTCTATGTAGTTGCATATAGTACAGAACAAAACAATCTGAAATATCAGTCATTTAATACAAAATGCCAAAATAATTTACTCTGCTTGCAAAGATGTTAAACATGACAATTTAATCTTGAAAATTTGTCAAAATATAAATTTCTTCTCTCATTGTATAAAGCAGTCTATAAATTTACAGTATGCAAAATAATGTATTAGAAATCATGTAAAAAACAGCAGCTAACAATATTTACATAATTTCCAAAGAGTTGTTCTTCAAGGCAAATCATTTGGCTGGTTACAAAAACTAATGGGAGTCTTGGTTTCTCTTCATCATCTGTGGCTGCTCCGGTCGTCGTCTCTGGCTCACGTGGAGCGGCTCTTGTGAACTCATGACGATGTCTACGGATATGGGAAATGAAAAACGATCCATCATCTGAGCGATCTTCTCCTGGGGAACACCGTGCTTGTTCCTCCTGCAGGGAAAACAAAGCAGTGTGGTAATGCAAGTTTCTACAAGTTTTTCAAAGTCTGACCTGGTGTGTAATATATAATGTATAATATGATAATTAAGAAATCATACTTCTCCAGCTCATAAGGATCAAACTTCCAGCTGGTGTCTGGTTCACAAAAATCCACTCTGTATCCTCTATCCAAGCCCTGTTAAAACAGTTTGCCATTTTCATTAGCATCTCCATCGGTGGTGTGGTACATCATAAGTTAATTACTCAATTACATGTAAAATCCAGTACCCACCATCTTGACATATGGCTTCATTTCCCAGGCTTGGATGTTTGTATTATCAATAATAATGGGAGATCGGCCATCACGCATAGCAGCTTTAGCTAAAAGGGGATTAAATACAAAATGATGACATTTAGAAAAAATAAATAAATAAGAAAAAGGAAATAAAAATCTCATCAATTTCAATCTCATGATTGAAATTGAAGCTGGACAGAAATGCCTTCACAATGACGCGTGAAAACGTTTTCATTAAATGAGGAAGACAGTACCTCTTCTCTGGTTCCATTCATGTGCTTCTCCAAGAAGGCCGGCGTCATAACGATAGCCACCTCTGTGAGCAAAGTAGTCATCTGTGCTCAGTATCAGCCCACTGGGGCCAGTAGACACCAGCTCCCTGTGACAGAGGTGGGACACAAATGAAAATTACACGTTCAGCCTTTAAATGGACAATGCACTAATGTATGACACTCGAGACCGCACACAGACGTACCTGGCCAGTGTTGATTTCCCGGATCCTGGTAATCCCCTCATCAAGATCAGCACCAATGAAGAACGGTATGCATTACTGTTATCGGTGGGTTGGCTCCGATGCTCCCACAGCTCATATTCTGACTCATACCTCTGGCGCCTGTCATCAGCTTCACCTAACGGACACCATTCTTCTTTACTATCTCCAGGCCATCCAACATTTACATTATCTGTGTGCACATCACCCCGTTCGTCCCTGTCAAAGTGGTGAGGAGAACCTCCATAAAAGCCCTGAGAGGGGTGACAGCACACATTTGGAGGTGGGAAGCTGGAAAATGTTGGAAAATGAGCCTCCTCTTGATACTGGTTTATCGGGCCTGATCCGCTCCAGTTGAGACTGAAGTGTGATTGTGCGTTTGGTGGATCTGGGAATGCAGATGGGGGTGGTGGACGATGGAATGGCGGTCTGTGGAATCTTGAGTTTGGTGGTCTGTTTAGAGTTTGCGGATGACGCCATTGATCTTGAGGAAAAGCAGCAGCTCTACCAGACCTCAGGTCCGTGCCTGGCCTCGGTCTTCTTGACCAGTATGGCTCATTATGATACCAGTGTGGCCAGGATGGCTGTGGTTTTGCTGTGTAGCTATTGGCTTTTGCAAATTTAATTTTCTCCTCACTTATATCTGCAGTCCCTTTACTGGAAGATGTTTTAAGAGGTACGGATGGTTGAACAAAACCTGCATCAGGTTTCCCTGGGTCAACATTAGCACCACCAGGAGTATCGATCTCCTCAAGCTCTTTGTAAAACTCACTCAGCGTGTCTTCAATGTCAGGCTTGGCTGTGTTTGTGTTTGTGTTTGGAGGAAATACTGGACCGATGAAGGTGGTGCTAGTGAGTCCTACCTCCTTCAACACAAGCTGCCTGACACTTCCGTCAGGGCTGCTGGAGTCGCTACTCACACATTTAGCGTCTTTGTCAGCAGAGTCATCGCTACCATCTTCTGTTCTTTCAAGCACACCCACACAAGGGTTTTCTATGCCATGAAAGGAGGATTTAGTATGAGACATCTGCATGGAAACAGATTAAAACCCAGTTAATATTTTGCAAAACTTACGAAAGTATGAATAATTTTGATGCGTAGTTATTTTACTAGTTTTTGTCGCCAGTTACAGCGAATATATATGCCAGACACTGCACTTATAAAATGGTTTTACAATTGCGTTCCTACATTGAGCTCATGCTGTACACAGACCGAAACTTAAAAGAAAAAGCAAACAGTCCGCTAGCTTATGTCACCTCCAGGCTACAGGCAGAAAATGGTTTAAAGAAGCAGGCTGAACTGGTTACGTAAAATAATTTACTACTTTAACATAATAACACTGAGCTAAAGTCGCTATTTATTAATGCTCACCGTACGTTGTCAGGACGTATATATGACGGTAAAGACATTGATAAGAACAACAGGGATACAATTTCCACACTGTATGGGCATTCTGTTTACGGAAATGACGTAATCTTCTTCTATTTTCCTCTTTAACGTTCGGATAACCACTAATGAGTACGACAGCACCACCAGTCGGATTTGGTTACAATAACACATACGGATTTCATGCTTCATCTTCTCTTGGAACCAAATATAACCGAAGAGGTGTGATTATTAGGAAACATTTGCACATTACTCTACCACGTACAATATATGTATGTTATATCGTAGTATGTATATTTTAGAATTCAATTACACAAAATGTCCAACTCTCACTTCCTTCAGGTGTGACAGTGGACGCCCTAATCAGCTTACATTTCATTTTTCCCAAGAAAACGGGATCATAAAGTGATAAACTGTAAGAACACAATTCTAAATTTGTGTTTAACTTATTTACCTTTATAGACCAATCAGTAGAAGAGAGAGAGTGTAAAGTGATTTTACCCCTTTAATGAGTCCAACTAGACTTAAAAGAACAATCACAGAATACTGCATAAGCCACGCACAGCATTTGCCTCTTACAGTCGCTCATATGTACAGTTTTTTTAAGCTGTAGTGTGCTCAACACCATACAGTCTCATGTGCCTACACTAAATCACCAACAAGCAATGCCTGAGTATCAATCATGGCCAGTTCCTCGTCATTCACCCATTCATCCTCCACAAGTGAATTGACAGGTTTGCGAGCTGTAGTCTGTACAGTTTTTAAAGTGCAAGGTGTCCCAGACCTCCGAGGGGGGATGAACGTCTTTTTCACACACGGCGAAGCCGCTGAGCCTAGAAGGGAAAGGGGTGGTGGAGACGGGATACGAGAAAGATAGTCCAGAGCTCTCCTCCTCTTCAGGCTGCTTGGGTCTTTCTCCGTTGAACATTTTGCTGCTGGAGGGTCCCTGCTGACAGGTGTGAAGGCTCCAAAGCTTTTGACTGGTGGCTGAGAAGTCACCTGCATTAGAGGACACATTTTAAAATCAACATAAAGTGGATATGAGAGGCAATGAATCAAACAGTCCCGCAGTACATGAACTCACACTTGTCTTTGCGTCTTGTCTTGTGTCCCTTGTCGAAGTTGGGGTTTGCATTTGCAGAGCTGGAGAGGAGATGGAGCTCACGCCATCAGATTTGATTAACTGTGAAAGCTTCTCCTCTGCAGTTAGGAACATGTTCTCCTGACCCTGAGAATGATTTGATAAAAATTATAGTTCTATAAGACACTAAGAAACTTCATCTGACTTTCCGTCAGCATGGTGGTGAGTTGTTGTGAGTGACTCAATTTTCATTTTCAATTTTCCTTTAAATGAATGAACGGTAAACACAGTTTTGAAACACGTCAGTTTTATAAGTTTGGGATATTAGCACTGTACCTGGACTATGTTTCTGAGTCGGCTGAGGGATTCCTGTAGATGAACTTCCTTGGGGTTCGTAGAGAAGACGGTCAGATCACCAGCATACACAACAGGAACGGGAGATGTGGACTGACCTCTGAGCTGCAGGTTGCTCAGAGCCAACAGGACACGTGGTTTTACTACATCTTCCAACCCAGACTGAGCCAAGCTGCTGAAGCAGCGCACTTTAACAAAGTTTAGGTTCCCATCGGCCAGATAAAATGCAGGAGAGAAACCTGTGTTCACAAGCACAACCATTTAGTAAACAATGTTGTTCTGGGGAAACAGTCAGAAATCATTAGCTCAGCATTTCCTGCAAAGACATTTACAGTGGAAATTACTTACCCTGTCCATCTATGATGGTGGTGACATATCCTGTGAGATCAACTTCTCCACACAGCGGCTGAAATTCTGGGTTTTGAAGATCCATAAAATGGGCTGAGACCCTCGGTTGAAAATGTGTTGATAGCCATTCCTGAGAAGCCTTAAGGACAAAACAAATCTTTAGTATTATAAATTAGTTCCATGATCTATTACTCATTATTTTTGATCATTTAACAACAATTCCCTGAGCACAATGAGCGTGATCAAAACAGCCAGTTTCTAACCCTTACCTGTAGGTCTTGAAACTGTGTTTTCTTTGTCCCAGTCAGCTGAACAGCTGTGCTACCGCCAGGTTTCTTTCCCTCAGAAGTGGTGAGGTTATACACTTTGTATCGACAGCCTTCCTTCAGCAAAGACTGAAGATCTGAGGGAGGTCGCCAAAGGTTCAACTGATAAACTAAAACAAAAAAATAATTTTAAATTAGTATTTGATTACATAATTGAGCATACATTAAAGTGACCATAGTGCATCTAAAAGGAATGAAAATAAAGACGTACCACTGCCAGGTTGGTCCATGCAGTCAGCAATGCAGAGTCTCCACACAGGTGTAACATCTCGTTTGGGACAGCTTCCTTCGCGGTCCTCTGCATTTTCTAAAGCCCGTCGGTATCGATCCTGCAGTTCAGCCTGCTTCTTCTCCATCAGTGAACGCCTGTAGGCACGTAGAGTCTCCAACTGCTGCACACTCAGATGAATCTTGGGATATGCAAGAAAAATATATGTGCACTGAAAACTCTATTCATATAAAAAAAAAAAAAAAAGTTAAGAATCTGGCAAGTAAATTTCACCTCAAAGTAAGCTGGGTCATCCCCTGCAGCGTCAAAGAGCTCCTCTCCATCTTGGAGACTTGCAAAATCCTGACAACTGACTGACTGTCTTCTACGTTGGGGCTTGTTATTAGCTGAAGATGAAATTTTTTTTTTTTAAAAAACTCATTCCATTTCATCCGGTAGTTAGGAGGCTGCAAACATGATTCCTACCTTTCTCCTCCTTTTCAAATTCAGCTTGAATCTTGGCAAATAGGATCTCCATAGCTTTTTGCTTTTGGCTCTCATATCGTCTTGCCTCCTTCTCTTCTGCGCGAACAGAACGAAAAACAACGCCTCCATCTGGTTTCCTCTCCATCCACTGGAAAATGTGACAAGCATACAAATAAATATGAGGAGAGAAAGTACAAATACATCAACACAGTATGAAACACACCTGTATAGGGTAGCTTCTCAGTATGATAATGTCCACACATCCCACTGGTCCTCCATTGCTGTACAAAGAGGACACGGGAAGCAGGAATGGTCGTGGATCCCTGTAAAATCCCAGCTTAGAATCCCAACGTGCCAGTCTGCTGCTATTGGCACAAATCTAAATGCATAAACAATAGATATGCCAGTTTGTTATTTGGTTGCCTCATGGACAGATAAAATTACTTAATAACTTAACTTGAAGTACCTTCAACATGAGAGATTCAGGCGCCTCCAGAGGGGAGCAGGCATCTTGTGATCCCACCAGCTGAGCCCCATGGATGATTATCTTCCCACCAACAGCCAGTCGACCTCTGTGGAGCATGGCAGTCAAAGGTTCATCCAGCTGGGCTTTAATGCCATACCAGCCATCTGTCAGCCAAACCACTGCAGATGGGTTGTCGACCTTGGCATCAGCAGCTGTAGTCTTGGTATCGCTGAAACTGTGTCTTTTCGGGGACTGACCCCTGGAAACGACCCCACAAACACAGAGGACCAGGGTTTTGGCTGCTGTGTCATCCTTTTCCATGATCTTTCTCAGAGCTGGCCTGCGGCTGTGGTCCACCTCCACATCATATCTAAAGCACATAAAATAATGTAAAAATGCTTCAGAGAAAGTGCATTTACATAAAATAGCATCAGGAACACACTGGACTATAAGAAGCTATAACTCTAAGTACCTGTACTTAAGTTGTAGAAGAACCCGTTCTGGGGTGAGACAGAGGCTGCCCATTGTTTTTGGAAAAGATCTTTCCATGGAGGCCTGCTTCCACACAATCCATCGGTAGTGATTGTACACCCATTCCTCGCTGATCAGTTTAGGATCCACACCTGGGGTGTCACATAATGATCTGTGGAAATTGTAAAATAATATAATATTTATTTGTCTGCATTCTGCACACACCAAGACGCACCAAGTTTCTCAAACATTCAAAAGGATGTACGAGACAGACAGACCCACAACATAAATCCTATCAAAATCCTTTAAATACCTATAAAACTCTTCCTTCCCTGCAGTCCCATCATTACTGGGGATCAGCCATCCTCCATCGGCAAGTTGTACACCACCTCTGTCTATGAACGCCTCCTGTTTGATGAACTGCTGCAAACTGAAGCGAAATGATTCTGCCGTCTCACTGGTGATCTCATACACATGCGGATGAACTCCATAGCTGTACAGCTGGGAAAACAAATGCATGAACCTGTCAAAAGGCTGTTTATGTGACAGTCATCTTATTTTACACCAAATACAACAAAACCCACTAACAAAAGAGTCCTGGCCTTGCCTGTTTTTGGGTGTATCTTGCAGGAGGCTTTCCATCTACTGCAGCATTTAAAGGTATCCTCGACACTCCTGAGGTTTTGGTTAGAAACAAACTGCCCGGCAAAGGCCGAATGGTCTGGCGCTTTTTTTTCCTGATCCTCATGTCTTGCATATCTCGCGCCAACTCAACATTATGAAGATTCTGAAACATGTCTGTAGAGCATAAGCACATCATTATTTTACCTTTGTTATTCAAAGCATTGACAGTGTATTATTAGTGTACTGGCTTTATTTTTTAACCAAAATGTTACTGCACCTTGGCTTCTGGGCAAAGTGTCCTCCACACCTGATGCCTCTGCAGCAGAGTCCTCTGAATCACAGGTAAGACCCTGGTTTAGATTATTCATCAGATTATCATTTGCAGTATCAACCACGACAAATGTCTGAATGTCATCTTCGATTTTATTTCCAGTTACACCTGTAGTGCTTTGTGTTTTTTCAGTGGGTGAGGCATAACTGCTGCTGTTAAAGGGCATTACAACGAGATGGCAGCGTTTATCCTGCTCCTGTGGCTTAGAGGAACTCTCTTGGACAATAGTCCTTTGTTTCTTGAATGGAGGAACAAACGCAGAAGGTGTTCTTAAGTTGTCCTTGAACACTGTATTCTTGTGACTTTCTGTCTTTGAATTCTTGAGGAATAGAGGAACAAACACGGGCATCCTGGAACATGCTGATCTACTATCTCCTGGAGTCAAGTGTTGTGGTGATGTTGTCTTTTGCGATATGGTTTCCACATAATTTTTTCCGTTTCTGTAAGACATATAAAGACTTATCAAGGAGATGATGACAACTGTCAGCCACTTGAAAATATGACCAATAATTCACAGGCAGCTTACCTGTGTGGCCTTGTGATGTTTGGATGAAGAGAGACGCTGTACCTGAAAACTCTCCTGTCTTTCATTGCACCTTAATTAAGAAGAAAAAAAATACATATCAAAGGTTACTTAAATAAGAATGAAAAAAGATGGATTCTTTAGATAATTTTATATTTACCATTTGGACTGCTTTTTATTGAATGGAGTGTTGAACCTCTTGGACCATCAACAGTCCTGTCAAATTCCTCCAGTAATCGTCTTTTCAGGGGAGGCTGAGCTGATTGAAAAAGAGTCACAGTGTCACGGTAGCTACATACAAGTATTTTAATTAATTTGTAAATAATAATTTATTTTCAATATTGGATCAAGTTATTTAACTAAAAATACTCAAAAAATAGTAAATACTTTTGACTTGAAGATAAATAATCCTATTCTTCAAATAATTGAGACTGAATAAGTTCTAAAAACATATTGTACTACATAAATTTCAATCAATAACACACACACACACTTACCAGTCTTATCTGGGTCGTCTACTGGCCTTTTCCCTTTTCCTTTTTGTTCCTCTGCTGATCCTTCACTGGATTTTGAATTTTCTTGGAGCGGCATATTTTCTGAAGTCACTGAGAGACTTTGGCCAGCTAGATGCTCATCCTCCAACAAAGCTTTAGTGCACTCTAGAGCTTCCTGGGCAAAAAACATCTGCTGGGTTTCAGTGCAGCCAGTCAGGTTAAGTGACTGAAAGGACAGAATTGAAGACTCTTCTGTCCCTTTAACCTTCAGGCCCTCGCTGCTGCTGACACTTGACATTTCCTCTCGAGGACTGTCATAGAGGTTCCCCACCCTTGATCGGGTAATATTTTTTTCTGCCTCATCATTAATCGAAATGCTACCACATGTTCTTGAATGTTGCATAGTTTCATTTTCGTGGTGAGTCGCTTGTAAAGAGGTTACAGATTTAACAAGCCGAGGATCACTTTTCTCAGGATGCAGGTCTTTGTCACCAGCTGGGGAGAGATTTGAATTTGAAGTTCTCTTCGCATCTTTCACTTCTGACAGATCTGATTTATGAGCATTGGTAGGTGGGCTTGTTGAGTATGACTCTGAATCAAAACACTCACCATCAGCAAAATCTTTCAAAAGCTTTTTTGCTTTCAACAGATTTTTCTGTGAAACATGGACTTTCGCTCCCCCTGCAGTTTTGAAACCACAATGTGTTTTCTCCATACTCTCACCGTCATGTTTCTTGTCATTGTTCCTTGTGTCTGAAACACCTGGGATCTCTGCACTGAAACCGATGTCACTGAAGAGAGCTTTGGCCTTCTGGAGGGCATCAGATGAAAATGCCACTGGCTTACCACTAGCTGCAAGGAATCCACCATTGCTGGGTGGTGGACCAGGAACTGGCATCTTGGAATGTGTTGGTTTTGCACATATTTTCTCCTCAACTCCTTCACATTCACTCAACAAAGCTTTTGCTTTCTTTAGGGCTGCAGATGAAACAGCGACTCCTTTGCCACTGGCTGTCTGAAATCCACCATTCTGTTGCTGTTTGTTTGCGTCCTCAAATGCATCATTTTCATTCAACAGAGATTTTGCTTTTGTCATCGCTTCATCTGACACGGTTACTTTTTTCCCACTGGCTGTACAGAATCCATCGCCGTTGCTCAACTCACTGACGGAAGAGCAACCAACGTTCTTTAACGCTGTGCCCAATGAGGAGGACGTTGTCATTAAAGATGTGCTTCCGTTTAAAGAAGCTGTCTTGGTAGAATCCAGCGTGTTCTTGAACACCTTGCTGAAAATCTCCACATCATCAGGATGAAGCATCTTTTCAGAGTTTACAGTTTGTCCCACAGTCACATTTTTTAACTCCGTGTGTCCACTTCCAGGGTCTTCGGGAATGTTTGTCATCTTCTGATCTCGTTTAAATTCTGTCAGGTTTATTTTATCGCTTCCACTTCCACCCAAGGGTGCCATGGGTTTTCTATGTTTTAGCAACATGCTATCTTTACCATCCATAAAGTTACAGTCTTTGAAGAAAGCATCCGATTCCTGCATCGCTTTTACTGAAATAGAACCATCATCGAATTCATCTAAAAGCTTTTTTGCTTTCAACAGGTTTTTCTGTGAAACATGGACTTTTATCCCCCCTGCAGTTTTGAAACCACAATGTGTTTTCTCCATACTCTCACCGTCATGTTTCTTGTCATTCTTCCTTGTGTCTGAAACGCCTGGGATCTCTGCACTGAAACCGATGTCACTGAAGAGAGTTTTGGCCTTCTGGAGGGCATCAGATGAAAATGCCACTGGCTTACCACTAGCTGCAAGGAATCCACCATTGCTGGGTGGTGGACCAGGAACTGGCATCTTGGAATGTGTTGGTTTTGCACATATTTTCTCCTCAACTCCTTCACATTCACTCAACAGAGCTTTTGCTTTCTTTAGGGCTGCAGATGAAACAGCGAATCCTTTGCCACTGGCTGTCTGAAATCCACCATTCTGTTGCTGTTTGTTTGCGTCCTCAAATGCATCATTTTCATTCAACAGAGATTTTGCTTTTGTCATCGCTTCATCTGACACGGTTACTTTTTTTCCACTGGCTGTACAGAATCCATCGCTGTTGCTCAACTCACTGACGGAAGAGCAACCAACGTTCTTTAACGCTGTGCCCAATGAGGAGGACGTTGCCATTAAAGATGTGCTTCCGTTTAAAGAAGCTGTCTTGGTAGAATCCAGCGTGTTCTTGAACACCTTGCTGAAAATCTCCACATCATCAGGATGAAGCATCTTTTCGGACTTTACAGTTTGTCCCACAGTCACATTTTTTAACTCCGTGTGTCCACTTCCAGGGTCTTCGGGAATGTTTGTCATCTTCTGATCTCGTTTAAATTCTGTCAGGTTTATTTTATCGCTTCCACTTCCACCCAAGGGTGCTATGGGTTTTCTATGTTTTAGCAACATGCTATCTTTACCATCCATAAAGTCACTGTCTTTGAAGAAAGCATCTGATTCTTGCATCGCTTTTACTGAAATAGAACCATCATCCAGTTCTTCTAAAAGCTTTTTTGCTTTCAACAGATTTTTCTGTGAAACATGGACTTTCGCTCCCCCTGCAGTTGTAAAACCACAATGTGTTTTCTCCATATGTTCACCACTGTCTTGTTTCTTGTCATTGTTCCTTGTGTCTGAAACGCCTGGGATCTCTGCACTGAAACTGATGTCACTGAAGAGAGCTTTGGCCTTCTGGAGGGCATCAGATGAAAATGTCACTGGCTTACCACTAGCTGCAAGGAATCCACCATTGCTGGGTGGTGGACCAGGAACTGGCATCTTGGAATGTGTTGGTTTTACACTGAGATTATTCTCACGTTCATCATATTCACTCAGCAATGATTTTGCTTTCTTGAGAGCTGCAGATGAAACATTAACTCCTTTGCCACTGGCTGTCTGAAATCCACCACTTTTGGGGGTTGACATCGGAACTAGACTGGCAAGATGGCCTGCTCTTACAGTATCTCCCTTTTGCTTCAGTTGTTTGCTTGCATCCTTCAGGGTATGAATGTCATTCAAAAGACATTCTGCTTTCCTCACTGAATCAGCTGACAGAAACACTTTCTCTCCGCTGGCTGTACGGAATCCACCAGCACTGCTCAATTTATTGATTGAAGCGGAACCGATATTCTCTGATTTTGTGCATGAG
Source organism: Scatophagus argus (assembly GCF_020382885.2). NCBI lineage: Eukaryota > Metazoa > Chordata > Actinopteri > Scatophagidae > Scatophagus > Scatophagus argus. Next base: position 21,118,039 of record NC_058497.1, on the reverse strand, counting down.
AGAGATGAAAGTGGCTGTGCAGTCGAAGATGGGTTTCCATGGAAAGAAGCTGTGTTCGTCAAAGAAGGTATATTCTTAAAACCAACACTGGAACTCTCCAGATTATTTTGTGCATCTTCTGCATGGTGTGTGGCTGGTCTCAAAGTCACATTTTCACACTCATTGATTGGTTCTTCACAAAAACTTGCTTTCATTGCTTGAGCATTTTTACATTTATGAAGGTTTTTTTTATGAGTGATACTTCCAGACAAGGGTTTTATACTCTTTTCATATTTTGTGGACATGCCACTGTTAGTGTCCAGAATGTCACAGCCTTTGAAAAAAGCTTCTGCCTCTTGCATGGCTTTGGCTGAAAGAGAAATCCCCTTTCCACTGGCCATCTGAAAACCACTTTGACACTTGGTTGTGTTTATTTTGCCGTTTTCAGGAAGTTTCATAACATCTTCATCTGTAAGGCCTGAGACCTGTCTGTCTGAGCAGGTTAGTCTTCCTCTATCCTCCTCCTTACACACAAAGTTGTCATTTTGACTATCGACACTGCACTCTGCACCAATTTTATCACTTTGTTTGTCTGGGGATTTTTCAATTTGCACAAGGTTCTCCTCAATATCAGCAAACAAAGCTCTAGCCTTGCTCACTGTCAGGTGATTTTCAGCATTGAAACTATCATCAAAATTTATACCTGTAAGAAAATCAGGGTCAAGTTCTTTGTCATCTTTTCTGGGAGAGGTGGCATTATCTTCACTGTGTTGTTGTAGCTTTGGAGTTCTGAACTGTGTAAATTCAAACTGGCTATCTGCTTCTTCCAAGATGGTGCACAGCTCAGTCACATCAGCTTTCTGTGAAGCTGTTAACTGGCAACTGTTTTCCAGAAATTTTATACTTGAAGAGATTTGCTGGTTTGAGTAAAAGGCTGTGTTTTCAACTGATCCATGACTTGTACTAAGTTCATCTCTAGTGACACGGGCACAAGGTTTTTCCCCTTCAGTACCTGCTCTCTCCAGGTTGGCTAAGGAAATTTCCATACTCTTATTTGAAGCAGTTTTGAATCCTGATGCATGGACAGAAGGCAGAGAAACTGTTGTTTGCTCTGGCAGACTGCCATGAACTGAATGTGGAGTGCAGTTAATGTTATCAACAGCTCCTTTTGCACTGCTGCATTGTTGCATTGACGTGCTCTTCATAGGCAACTCATACTCTCTGCTAGGGCACAGTGTCTGGGTTTCTTTGACTGCATTAGCCAGCTTCACATCAGTTTCAGCTTCTTGTAAAATTCCACTCGAATGTGCCTTTCCATTTCCTTTATGTGTAGATGAAATATGAGGAGTCCTATGGATATGTGTTTGAAAACCTGTGCACTCTTGACTTTGCTGTTGATCATTGTTCTCTGAGCTGGGAAGAACAAATGATGATGCAGTCACATGAGTGGTATCTTCAGCAGCAGACTGGAATCCACTGTCACTTATAGTGCCCTCGTTGATGAGGTCATTTTGTTTAGCAGTAGAGAGAAATCTTCGGTTACTGATGACTGTTATGTCACGGTGAAGGTTTGCTCGACTTACTTTCTGATGAGCTTCTTTCATGGCTGACAGACAAGCTGATGGAGAGAAGCCATTTTGAGGATTATCCCCTGCTACTTTACACAGTTTACCAGGGTCTGGCATTTGACTGAAGTCTTGTGCAAAATCTTTGGAAAGCTGTGATATGTCAAGATCCTGGACTTTTGCCTGTACAGAGGGAAGCAGATTTTCTTCAGTGGGATTTCCCTCTTTTTCCATCTCAATCTTCCTGATGCAACAGTTTGTGTCATCTAGGGCTTTCACCAACTGCTTCACATTCCCTTCTTGATCTGAAATAAACATGATAAAAAAAGATAAATTCAGACATTGTAGAAAATGGGCTTGTTCCAACATTAAAGCAGAAGATATTATGATTTTACTTTAAATGCAAGAGAAATGTATTACCAGCATTTGGAATCCCTGACAATGAGTCCACCTTCTGAGACTGTGTGTCTTCTCCTTGAGTTTGCAGTTTTAATGTGTCAACAGTATAAACAAATTTTCTATTTTTCTTAGAAAATCCCAAGTCTGTGATTTTTAAACGTGACCTGAATTGCTGGCCAGAATCAGAGCCATGCTGTGGTCGTTCTGTTAAAATATTGTTCTCCACTTGTGTAGCAGGACCATTACGGCAAGATGTATCCACAGTACAAGGTGGAATTTCAGATAAACTTAGTGGAGACCACTGGGTGTTCCCAACTTCTCCAGTTTTTATAGATGGGGTTGAGGGAAGTCTGCCTGGTTCACAGCTGCGCTCTTTTGTTGGAGTAATTTGCTTTCTTTTGATTCTGTCAGTTTTCACTTTTCTCAGTGCTGAACTACTGCCGTTGAAAAATATGGAGAGAACATCTTCAGCTCCCTCAAGAACACTTGCTACAGTGCTACGAATTTCTCCATCTTCAATAGCATCTGGTAGCTTCTGTCTCCAAACACAGTCACTCTGATTTGGTGAGCTCTGGGGGGAGTTAAAGGGCTCTCGATACTGACCAGGTACAGGGGAAACAACACCTGTTGATTAGAGACAACCAATCAGTTTTTCTTTGCACTATGCCCCCCCCCCCCAAAAAAAGGTGCAACACAAAATAAACTAATCTGCATATTTATATAATTAATACTCACACCCACTGCACCAGCATAGATATTATTTAGCTGTAAAGTAAAAACACATTACCTTGCTGACTGGTAGGCATTTCATTGTTTTTGGGTGACACTGCTCCAACTCTGAATGCATTTGAAAGAGAAGGAAAAAGCTTCCGTACAAACTGAGAAAGACAGAAAAAAGGAGTTTGTTATATATGTTTACTGTACTGAAATGTCTTATAAAGGGGTGATGAAACAGCTGAACCAGAGACTAAACATGTAGTAGTATTAGAGATATGTGCTGTAAGGTTGGACAGGACAGAGTACTCACAACAACATTTTTGTCTGCAGGCAAACTTGCTGGGCAGGGACTTTCATCAGGTTTAGCTATAAAATTAAGAAGACACAATAATCATAACAAATCACATATATGGAGCAGATCTATATCATAACCAATTATGCAATTTGCTTACTTAAAATCAGGGTGGATGGTATTGCTGGTGGAGTATTCAGAGAACTTGTCCATGATATATCAGGATGAATCTGTGCACCAAGACTTTCTGATATATGCTTGGCATAGCTTACCTGTTTCATAAAAAAAATAAATAAACAAAATAAAATTATATATATATATGTTTGTATGAAGAGGGAAAACCTTTAGGTTATCCACTCCTCCACATTCAGTCACTGGCATTTGCTGAAAGAAACATCATGATTACATTTAATATACTTACTGGGGATTTTTGTGGGGTATGAAGCAGATCTGTACAGAAGGAAAAACAGAAACAGTGTTTACCACTGATTGTGAAAATGTTTAAATGTAATTTACACAATACAGATTTGCAGCTCACCAAAACTGTCCTGACTCTGAGGTTGGATACCACCATATTTGGCACCTTGGTCCCTTCATTAGAGGAGGGAAAAAAAAAAGATAGATACAACATAAACAAGAACAAGATAGATGTAAAAAAAACTGTCAAAAGCAATGACACATGAGATACAACAAAATTATCTTCAGCTCCATAAACACTGAATTAACACAAAGGAATTAATTTTAGTTGTGAACTTTAGTAGAGGTACCTTTACCATCAAGTGTTAGCTCTAAAATTAGTACATTACTTTTATTCTTTAATTTAATGTCTCTTTAAAATGTAACAAAATACATATGAAAGCTTCCCCTATAATGATAAATCACTTAAAATAAATTCATATTCATAGTAACAACATCAGGGTAAGAACTATACAAAAATGAATTTGGAGCATCTAAAAACTTATAATTTCCCTTTCAAACAGCACAGACAGCAAAGAGTTGTTGCACTTACCCCTCTTTTGAAACCCGAAACAAATATGGAGTTTGTGCTGTCGTCCAAGGCAATGGTTCTTTTTCTAGGGTGTAACATATAGAAACGTTTTCACAAGATGAAATCTCAATGCAAACACGAGAAAGTTACGTCAATTTGCAACAAAGAATTTTAAATTTCCTGTGCATAAATCCATGTCCCTGTTAGGTATAAGTTTATGTAACCTTTAACATATCAACAGCCAAACATTAAACCAACTTTACCTTGTTCAGCAGTGAACGAGTGCTCTTCCTCTGGTGTTTCCGGTGACACAACTCGACTGTGTCTGAAAGCTTTGGGGGTTGAAAACAGCTGACTGTCTAATGTTGTTTTGTCAGAAGGCGTTTTAAAATTCCCCTCTTGGTTTGCACACAGGTCATCTTGATCAGACACGTTTCCATCATTACTTAAGGTTTGTGCTGTCAGTGCCTCAAACCAATGTGGGTCCAGTGGACCGAGATCTAAATTGGGACATCAAAATGATTTATAGTTCAGTAACAAGTACATAACCTCCAACAAACAAACCAATATATTTCGTTTTGACTTAAGTGGTTATCGCAGCTGGGTTGGACATCATCAGTATCTACGTCTTACCTTTCCATATTTCATCTTTAAATGTGTCGTACATCTTGTTGGAGGTTAAATCCATTCCAGCTGACTTCTGTAATGATTAAAATGTAATATGTGGCACGCCTGAGAAGACAAATTTTTCACCAAGACTTAAGTTAAAAAGCAAAAACGTATGGAAGCGAGTTTGCTGAACGATGCGACACATCCCTCAGAGTAGGCACAGCCAGCACACGCCTGCTTCCGACAATACGTTATGAAGCTAGCTGCTAATTAACAACATAAGCTTACGATAAACTTAGATAATTTGATATAAAAGTGGTGAGGACAAATTCTACAGAAGGTACCGTTAGCTTACGTTTGAGCCACAGTCGTGGCAAATGCTATAGCTCGTTGCCAGTGCTTAGAAAATACATAAATACAGGCTTTTCTCTTACTTTGACTGCTAGGTTTACTCAATCAGAAGAAGAAACCAGACGGTAAAAATAGATTTAATTTTGAAGTAACTTACCATGGCCGTGTGCGAGAGCGTTAACTATCATATCACACTGAAACTGTTGATAAAATGTGAACGACAAAGTCAAAAACCACAGGAATAGATTAAAAATGGGGGAACTGCGTGTCAACCCACTAGCTAGGTTGTCCCTGCCATAAAAACAAACCTCGCGCGCTGTGTCCCGGAACTCGAACCGACTTCAAAATAAGAGTACTGCAGTTCAGATAATCTTTACAAACGTTCTGTTGTTTACAACCAACTATATTGGGGGTTTATTACAGGAATATTAGGATGAATCAAACAGGTCAATAATCAAAAAAGGATTAAATGCTTGGAATTTATAGGTATTTAATAATCCTTGACTTTAGATCCTATCCAGTTCCACTAGGGGCGTTTTCGGTGATGCATCGGAGCCATTTGCCTGTTGCACAAGCCGAGGGATTAAAAAATAAGTGAGGTGCACCCCAAGTTTATGAAGCAAAAAAACAAAAACAAAAATGAAACCACTCTTAACAAATGTAAGTTTTATTTTTCTTGTTACATAAGTGTACAGACCACCAAAGTACAGTACATTGCAAAGGCAGTAGTATTTACAAGGCAAGATGCTACACCAACAGTTCTTGTGGAAGCTTTACAAGTATGTAGCTATCTCTTTCACTCTACATGCAACTCAAATTGGAAGTTCATAAAAATACAATATTATGAGTCTGACCAAAGCCCCTCATTGCAATATGTACAATTATTCAGTTAAAATAGTTTCTGTATTTGTTCATAAACATTACTATTACACTTTATAGTACATAGGATTTGCAAGCTTGGCAGGTTTAAATGATAATCAAAATATATGTTTTCTATAAATCTAGTTTGATAAAACCATGTCTTTCTCTTGCAAATAATATAAATAATTTACCTAATTGCTTAAAAGCTGCACAGTTAAAAGGTACAGTAAGATGTTTTATGTAACAGATAACCCACACAGCAGCATGTAGTGTAGGTTTGGGAGACATTACAGTAGTTTTGCAGCATGTCGATGTAAGTAAATGTCAACCATTTCTCTAAATCGGTATCCATAATTCCATCTGTGATGGATGTCAGGTTTATAGCACACACTCAAGCACCCAGACACAATACACCCACACGCACGCAAACACAAACACACAAAAAGACCCACTACTTTCACCAAGTAATGAAGCCTCCCTTTTTCTGGACAATGTTCATGTTTTCAAATGTTATGATATTCAAATACATTCGTTGAGGATACAGTAAAAGTGTTCCACTTCAGTGAAGGATTGCACATTTTCCCTTGACAATTAAAACAACATAACTCCAACAAAATCACTTAGCTTTGGTATGTGATTTGTTAAATGTGAAAGTTGTTGACCTCAATAGCAAGTTTTGCTTTGTGACAATTTCTGTTATTAGTGCAATAAAAGCCTAAGTTTCTTTGCAACAGCAAAGTCTCTCATCTTTCTAAAAATATTGCTGCACATCTGAAGATCTGTCTTCATGACATTCTGATGTGTTCTGAGAAAGAAGAAGAAAGGGGGTTTGGTTATTCCCAAGATAGAGCAGAGTGCTTGTTAACCACTGCGATGATAGCAGCAACCCCAGACTGTGCCAGAGGCTGGGCATGGGACAGGGTGCTGTGCAGCAACGGGTGTCACATGTCGCCATGCTGCGATCAAAGCGTCGAGCCCGAGACCCTGGAGTCTGGAAGGAAGGCTGTGATGGCTCTGTAGCCTTGGGCTCGCCGGATCATGTCCCGAATCTCTCCATTAAGTTCCATCAACTTGACAGAAATTTCTGTCAGGTCCTGTTTTGAGCCCACCAAGGCAAAAGTTCCTGTCTGACCCAAGGTTTGATGTCTGAAGTAGATGTTGAGTAAGGTCTGAACCTCATCCTCAGAGAGGCTGCCAAAAATGTCATTAGGCCACATTGTTCTGCAATGAAAAAAGAAAATGTCTTACTAGGTCAGTGGTTCCCGACCTGTTTCATAAGACATACCCCCACATACCAGTCCAATGAACTCATGCACCCCTTCATCAGCACCCCCATTTATGTTCCAAATGTGTTCATTTTCATTAATCTCAAGTTGGACCTTATTTATAGAAGTGGATATAACAGTGGGTAGTCAAGTATTTTCATACAAATGAACTTTTAAGTTTGTATTTGTACTACAACTGCATCCACTGGCAAAACCTCAACATTCCAACCATTTAACAGCCACTTTTAGTTAATGATTTCACCTCCACTGCTCACTTGCTTACTGGTTTTTACACACTCTCAATTGCAATAACACCTAATTTTAATTGCTGTGGCCGGCCTTTTTTAAAACCAAGTCATCATCCAGATTAGCTGAGCTACTCTGGTTTGGTACTTTTGGTTGTGAATCACTTGACTAGGGGAATTCAATCCTGTTCAGAAAAATGAAACGTTTTTTTTCTCACCTGCACTCACGAATGCAGCGAATGGCTGTCAGAAACTCGCTGTTCTTCAGACACTCCAGGATGGTCTGGACAGCAGCCTCAGAGGAGCTGAAGGTGGGCTCAGAACGGGGGCTCTCAAGGGCAGCAATCTCATCATTTGTCACTGAGGCTGCTGCTGTCCTCAGGCTGCTCTTCAACTCATTTAGCTCTCTGGACATATTAGTCAGCTAAAGGTTGACGAGGATAAATATTATTAAACAGGATTAGATGTTGAGTGTCAATATTTCAAAACAAAGGACAAGAAAATGCTTGAAGTACCTACCTCGGGAATAGAGCTTATTGCATGGACCTGTTCGATCAGTTTACAGTAGGACTGAAAAAGCAGCAGCAACTGAAAGTGGAGTTTGTAGAGTCTCTGACAGAGCTCCAGTTGCTGAAAGAGAGAAAGGCAGTTGTTAGCAAAAGGTCTTTTTAATGGATAACTGGGTTTTTTTCTCTTACATATCACTTTATACTGTATCAGATATTTTCAGTTTTGCATTTGGTGGATAATAAACTCATGTACAATTAAGGTAAACTACTTAATGTCAAGTAAATGTCAAGCCAGCTGCAGGCAGGCACAAGGCTTTACAAGTGCTAAAAATGGGTTTAAAATTTTTTAAGTTTTTTTAAAGGCAGAAAAAGACCATTTCACACAACAAAGAGGAACAAGTCTTTCCAACTTACAGCTAGAGATTCCATTCGCTACGAACCAAGCGTGTTACAGAACAGGAAAGAGGTAAGGAAAACAGAATCAAAAGAAAGGCATGCAATTCCTCATTATTTCCATTTCAGAGGGGGTGAAAGTATTAGACGGGTCATATAATTTGGCATGCAGAGAGGAAGAAAAGTGAGGGTCGATGTATGTGTAAACTAGAACTGAAAGGAGGGCTGGTAGTTGCCATGAATTAATTAAAAAGCCAAGTGAAATAAGCCAAGCACAATTTCACCTGTAAATTAGCACAAATGCACTCACTGTGGTGGGAATCTCTTAACTATCAAATGCCAAGTTTTAACAGCAAAACTTTCTATTTTGCTGTTTCCTTTTCTTAGTTATGAAGTGAGTGTAATTGTTTACTGCTAGATCAAGTGCAACTTAAAGAGAACTCGCTCCCATGCCCAGCAGAGCTGAAAATAATCACAATGCATGTCGGAATGACATAATCAATGTGACGTGCGGCAACTTAATGTTGTCAAAAACTTGAATTTTACATAGTGTGAGAAAGAGAGGTAACACTCACAGAGCTACAGAACCACACAGTAATCGTAAGATGCAGAAAGTATAGCATAAAAGGTCAGTTGAGGTGGATTCTTTAGTATTTTCATTCTCACAAAATGAACAACTATTTTCTTTAAAACAGCCTTCTGTGTGTCTGAATGCACAAGCGAAACCACAGAAAACATGAAACCAGTATTTCACATTATTGTTCAACTGATATGACAGCATGTCAAACTTATTGCTATAATTTCTCAAAAATGACGGTTTTACCTTTTCCTCATGTTCTGCTGGCTGACATGTTATCACGGTGCCTGTGGGACTCCTGGAAAAGGTGGCTTTACAGTTACTCAACCACTGTGGATGACAGAGACAACATAATCACAGTGTAAACAACTCAGTTTCAACATATGTACACATATGTACATAAATGTACACTGGAAAGCACAATATCTCATGCCCTTACAGAGAGAGCTGCTTCCTTTCTGTTGTTGTAAGTATCGAGATACTCCTGAAGTTCCAACACGCTGAATTTCATTTTTTCCAGGAGCCCGTAAGACATAATCTGTGAAAACAGAGTTGTGATGTTTGTTCAAGTACCACTAACACATCACACACTTATAAAAAGGTATTAAAAAATGGAAAATGCTCAGTTACTCACTGTGTCGGCATCAATAAATAGTGTCGGACACTCTGAGCATGACGTCAACATCTGAGAAGACCTCAAAAGCTTGGATCCTAATCCTCTCAGGCCATCACCGAGGTAACTCACAGCGTCACAGGTCAGGGAACAAAATTTGGCCTGAATACTCTGCAAAGCAAGCAAAAAACACTGGCTGTGACGCTGTCGAAGGCACTCCATCTCATTAGGTACTTAGATTTCTCTCATTATTTCTGTTGTTTTTTTTTCTGAAATTCTCCCCTGTCAGCTTTGGTCAGTGAAGTGAACAACATCTGGTTAATGAATCTCAGAAGCTTTTCAAATAAAAAGCATCTGGAGAATGACCTCTAGTTGTAATTAATCAGACTTCTTCTGAAAGGAAGCCTCTTTCTCTAAAGGTTAATCAACCAGATAACCAATCCTGTTACCCTTTCAGTTTAATTATTCAGTTTGACCAGGCACACTGTCTCAAATGCATGCTGGCTACAATGTCATGCCATAATACCTGAAATAGTGAAGAAAACACATGAAAAGTGTAGACTGCGCAGGATCCGTCAGAGTCTGACACAAGCTGGTTGAGGTGACTTCGCCAAGCCTCCTCTGCATCATCGCAGACTGCTGGCTGGAAAGCTGCCAGGATAGCGGAAAAGAAGGGTGACGGCGGCGGTGAAGAACGGGACTCGAGCATGTCGTCTCTTTCCTCCTCGGCGAGACTGAGTGGACATAAATCTTTGTTATAAACAATGTCATTTCTACGTAACTTCAGTCTATTTATTTTTCAGTAGCTGTTGTGAAGTTGTCAGTAGCTACCTGGGAAAGCAGCTGTCAATGTCCAGCTCTCCTTTACAGTCCATGTGAACTATGTCCATTGTCAAAGTATCACCACAGTGGAATTCAGGGGGCAGTTCACTGATGGAGAGAGAGAGCTCGTCCTCATGGACATTAATGTCTCCATCTTCTTGGGACATCCCATGCTGAAAGAGAGCAGGAGGGATGAATGCTTTCTCAGTGGTTGGCAATATGAACTAGAGTCATGAAAGAATACTGAGGCAGCATGCAGCAAAGGTTATTATCAACTAAAATGTGTTCCCTCTGTTATATTTTATTATTAAACAGAATTTTTGGGTAAAATGGACACACTAACCTTGGCGTGGAACCCTATGGACACTCCTTGTGTTGTTTTCTCTTATTTGGTAAATTTGGTGTGCATAAAAATGGTGCCAATTAAATATTTTATGAAATTAATTCAGCCAGCACTGTGGCCCTGAACACTCATGTTTTGGAACAGGCAATGTGTAAACCTTTCCTGACCTCTCCACATGCCGAGCGATTTTAGTTGTTGCTTAGAGCCACCCACACAGAAGCAATAGGTATACACATTGCCTTTAACAGAAAGACATAGAAAGAAAGACTTTTATTCTACTTCTGGCCATGATGCCCTAACGTCCCCAGAAAACCTCTGCCACAATTAAAGTAAGGTGCAAAGTAGCCCATAGCACAAAGCGTTATCGATTGCCTGCTTGCAGGTTTTAGTTCATTCAACTTAAGCATGCAAACACTGAAATATCAAGAAAGGACCCTCTCATGCTCTACTCTGAAGAGAGCGAGTGCAGAAAAGTCACAGCACCACAAAGTAACTAACATAGACTGAACCCAAAGCACATGAAACATCCAAGACTCCCACAAGAAAAGATGCAGCTGAATAGCTTCTATTTGGCAAAATTAGTAAAGAACTCTAGTATGGAATTGCGATAGGAATTAGTAGTTCCCAATATCTCAGACACTCTGAAGCCCTTATTCACCCGCTGCTTCGAGTCCCCTGGCAGTTGGACCTCGAAACTAGGATTTTTGGTGTTCAGAGGAGTTGAATCAGCTGGTGTTGAATCATAAAAGGCAGAAGGAGAATCCATACTGATCTCTGCTGTTGGAGAGAGGCTGACGGTCTGCAAAGAGACAAGGTCAAAGTTGTTGGAATCTTCTACAGATAGCGCATGTGTCACGTGTCAGTATTTTTTTTTTTAGAAACACTAAACACTTAAAAAAAAAAGCAAATCTCAAAAAAACTGGACAGAGAAGTTTAACACTGCAAAATCCGCAGCTTTTCTGAACTCCCTCAAAGCGCTGACTGTGGCAGAGTGGCTGACAAGTCAGAAATAAGAGCAGAGTGGGATGACAGCTGCATGGACACATGTGCTCTCCACCTGCCATCACAGTTCCCACAGACTTTATCTACTACCGCATGAGGATCAGCAGTCATGAAATAGCAGGGAGATGATGTAAACCAGACAAAAGATGATGCAAAAGTTTAAAGTTCTGCCAGCAGCCCCTAGACACTGCAGTGTTCATTAAAATTTGTGTTGCATGCGGGCAATTTTGATATTTATGGAGCGTTTAATATTTGGTCCTGGAGTTGACGCTGGAGGAAGAGTTGCAAGATCACTAAGATCAAATGCATTAACTCTGAGGGAGCATGAATGTGCTCAGCGAGTTAAAATATCTTGTGTGTAAAATTTACAATAACCTGAGGGTGACACAAGATGATAAGAATTTAACCACTGAATGCTGGAAATAATCTGCCAACTGGATTTAATATTTTTTGTGTGTATTATGACTGAAATGATTATCATGATACTGATAAAACATTTTTGCAGAATTAAATATAAGACTTCAAGATGTACTGCATAGATTGCAATTTAATATCTGTTGTATAATCCTAACAGTCAAAGTATAAAAATACAACAGAAAACTAGTAGGGACAATATGGCTGAGAATTATTTATCTTTAAGTATAATTACATTAACATTATTTATTGGCACACAAACAAAGGGGAACTTACAAGCTGTGAGTGGGAGAGTATCTGGCTGGCGGTGAGGGAATCTTCCTCAGAGGACTCGTCTGAGTCTTCATGAGTGATCTTGCTGAGGCTGGGCATGCTGCTGGACAGTTCCTCCAGGGGCAGCAGGTCACTCCGGTCCAGACTGTCCATGGAGCGTCTACGCACTCCCCAGTTGAAGTTGTCCATAGTCTCTCCCTGCAACAGGAAACAGCATTGAGCACAATGTCTTCTCTAAGACAACCATTCAAGACAAGACATTCACACAACCATGCAGTGCACGTTCAAGGAGGCATTAGGTCAGAGGTTATGTCACGCTGTTGTGAACCCAGCATCGTGTATCCTCACATAGAGAGTGTCTCCAAACTACCACTAAAATACCCAATGCACCGTTGGACTTAATAATAATAATTGCAGGTTTTTTGCCCTGAATCTGTGAGTTTCTTGTTGAAAATGCAGACCCTTTTCAACTGGACATTCCACCAAAGCTCCACATCAACAGATCAAATAAAGGAGACTCCCTGTGGTGATTTATTTTAAGACCTACCACTTACAGAAGGAAAAGGCCTTCATTTTGGCCTATTGGCTTCTTTTGAAAGGAAATCATTCTACATTTCAGATGAAAAACAAAGTTTGTCTGTGTTTCTCATATCATGGACAACGATGTGTATATCATAAACATTTGGGCCTCAATGGAATTTGACCAAACTGACTTGAGCAAAGATTGATGGCCTTTTCCTCATTGTAAACCAACAGAAATTTTCACTACATGAACTTGCCTAATAGTTGACTACACACAGAGCAAAAGTATACAGTACAATTTGTTTTTGTGTAACTTCCTGTTGGGACTGCATGTTGATTTGTGTTTGATTTATATGACAAAAGTTGAAACTGAGCACAGTTCCCATCGATGAACATCAGCAGAACTGACTACACAAACAGCTTTTAATATCCCATCAGGAGTTTTCGAAGGAGAAATAAAAAACCTTGATTCTACTATGGCTTCTAGGTTAGAAGCCATATTCAGATGCTCACTTTTTATTATGGAAAACTGCACATAGACAGCTAAAAACATGACGTGCAACTACGCTGGAAATTAACATTGGTGAAGATCAAGCCACTCATATTCTGTTAAGTAATGCACACATGCATAGAAACTATATAATCATATGACAAAGGGGGGAAAAAAATCAGTAATCCTGGTTAAAGATATTTTATACTGACATGCATTTCAATGGTGACTATTAGGCCAAAAGACTATGTGATGCCTATGAGTAATATGCTAAACACACCGTGTTTCTGTCTCTCTTGCACCTCTTGCAGAACTCGTCTTGTAAATTACACAGCATGCACAAATGTTTGCTACTCTTTGCCATCACTGTGACAGTTCACTAATTATCTGCACAAACAGGAACGCTTTTAAAGAACACAGCAAGTACATGTAACATCACTAAACTTACCTGTAGCTCCTAGATAGCCCAGACAGGAAAAAAAGAAAAAAAAGTGCATTACACAGAGCAGGCAGACCTGAACTCAAATCACAGTAAGAGTGCTAATTGGAGGAAAATACTCATTTGCTTTACAACTCTGACAGTCCAAAGTGAAAGGAAGTGGGGCGAGGGGTAAATTATCTTCTTTGTTACTACTGTTTTAAACCCTTTGAGATCCCGAGACTCACCTCTCCATCTTCAAGCTCCACATCCAGGAAGTCAAAGTCTCGAAAGACTCTGAACTGCTGCTCTGAGGTGGTGTCGTCCATGTTGTCTGGTTCCCGGGTCCCATCATCGGAGGACACCAGGCTAGGTTGGTGCTCCATGAGATCCAGCTCCCCACAACTAGAGAAGATCACCTACACAGAAAAACAAGCAAAAATCAAAATGGCTTAGACTTTATTTTTGAATGCAGTCTAACAAAAACTGGCGTGTTGAAATGCATTGCACCGGATCTTACCGAAGGATTTTTTGTGAGGCCTACTTCTTGTCCACACAAAGACAAAACATTCACCAGTTTTTCCCGTGTTCTTTTCTGCATGTATAGATACAGATCACATTTTAATCCCAACAGTAAATGAGACAGTAAGGTGCACAGTATGTAATTTCTGCTGTCAGGGGTCCCTGACAGTGAAAGCAAAAAATGTATCCTTCAGTAGGTATCAAATGCAGGCCTTTGATGTGTTCTCAAATGATGAGCATAGTTCCCAAGAAGGCCTGGGAAGAAGTGCACACCTGTGAAGACTGAGGCCTCTTCCAGCTCACTGGCACCAGGACGTTGTTGGAGATGGATCCAGAGGAGGTAGAGGAGGTGCTGCGGGTCACCGTTGTGGTCCTACTCTTCACATCTTGGCCTGGACAACGCTGCAGGTCATCGAAACGCCGACCAATCACCGGTGTCTAGCAGCATGCCCAAAGAAACACGTGCAAACAGAAACAGACTCAATGAGTCAGGCAGAGTTTAAAGAAGAGAAAGTCCGTCAATCCATGACTCAGGCGCCAC